>NC_084619.1:30065730-30318230 GCF_033978795.1 Nerophis ophidion
AGCTGCATAAATGAATGAGCTTAGGGGATAGTGGAGAATGGAATTTCTCCTTTGATTTATATGATGGACCTGCTGGTGACCCCGGCCTACTGCTGGAAGCCAGCCATCACCCCATTCAGTAAACACTTGAAAGTGACCATCTGAAGTTTTACTCCACTTTTTGGGTCATTCTGTACGGTTTGGCTGTTTAAGTAGAGTCAACTTCTGGCAGGTGTATGAGTAAATATGTCAAGCACTCAAGTTCATGGAGATTCATTGGCTGCATTGGAGGAGAACGACTGCAGCGCAGATTTATTATTGCCAAGGAATGAAGATGTGTTCTCAGTGAAATTATTTGTGGTATGATTTTAAAAACACACTTGTACACTGTCCTATGCCCCGTGAGAGAAGTTTGGTTGATAATAACTGATGTCAAAACTCTTTAAGGGGGCTTGTAAAATGTCTCTGTAAAATGCAGAAAGGAACTACAGGGATGAATAAAGTGGATTATGTGCTCTGAAAGCTCCATCTTTGCCCCACAGCAGTGGTCCCCAACCATCGGTTCGGGGACCGGTACTGGTCCGTGAAGCATTTGCTACCAGGCCGCAGAGAAATAATTTATAAAAGACTGCATTTTCTCCAAATTAACTTTGGCCTGTCCTACTCGACCAGGGGTGTCAAACTTGTTTTCATCGAGGGCCACATTGCAGTCATGGCTGCCATGAGAGAGCCGCTTGTAACAGTAAATAATTAATGAATTTGCCTATGAATTTAAATATATATATTTTTAAAAATTACGTGAAGAGTAAAAAATAATATCTGCAGATTTTACCACTGTTTTTTTTACAGAAAATATTTTCCAGACTTTTATTGTAAAAATATGGTGTTTTTTTTTATTTATTTTTTCTATAACATATTATTTTAAATAGAAATACAGTACCGCTGTTTTATTTTATTTTGGGAACTCAGCTGCCAGTCTTTTACCATAACAAAATGTGGTACCATAAAATCATCAACCGTGGAGTTTACAGTACAAAAAACAACTGACAGCTCAGTCGACAGAATTTTACTTAAAAAAAAAATAAAATAACATTGGTCGTTTTTAATTTACAGTAATATGCTGCAAAAAACTCCCTAAATTTTACAGTAAAAATTATTGGTCATTTTTACAGTGTACAATTTGATGGATCACTTGCTTCGAAACCATTAATTAAGCAGATGTTTAAGTATTTATTTGGATTGTGACCAACAAAGTTAAATAATATATTTGTTGCAATGGACACTATTTTTTTCCCTGTCCAACTAGAAAAATACCCTAATACCTTTAGTAAGAAAATAAGAAAGTAAAGAAAGAAAATATGAGGTATTTTATTAACACATTATTTCCAGGCTTTTGCGGGCCATATACAATGACGTGGAGGGCCAAATCTGGCCCACTGGCTTTGAGATTGACACCTGTGCACTAGACACACCAATGAGCTTGTTTATAGATGTACAATAAAACTCCTCATTGGAAGTTGCCATTTTTTATAACTTTGTGACATGATGCAATGCACATTGAGGAACATAACAAATATAAATGTGACAGATTGTAGCCAAAGGCTGATTTCCATCTGCATTTCATTGCAAAGAAACCAGCCCAGGGCTCACACTAATTCAGCGTTGTAGTGAATTGTATTTTTCACAAGTGGGAACCGGGCCCTGAAAATAATGCCTAGAATAAACCGGTCCGTGGTGTAAAAAAGGTTGGTGACCACTGCCCTACAGCAGCCTGGGTACCACTACTACCTGCATGATAATGTGCTTTTGTCAAGGCTCGAGACCCACTTGGTGCAAAGTGGCAAATGACGTCTATTTGCAAATATGCTTTTATTCCATGATAGTGTATAAATTCTACAAATGAAATGAGATTATCTCGCTAGTCACTACAAGCAGTCTTATGGGGGGGTGGGGGGAAGGTGGGAAAAGAGTGATAATTTGCCAAAAAACCCGTGGCTTGAAAGCATGTCGCCAACCTTGGGCCCAGGTTACTTTAAGGGAAGCCAATCTTTGATCAGCCAAGCTGAAATGGCGAAGATAAGTGGGGGCTACATCTCGCGGCAGGACTGATATTGCTATTTCCTCCCTGCTTTTTTAAGAGTGGTAAATAGTTGCTGCCCCCACCATTCCCCCTCCCTTTCCTTATCTACACCCCACTTTCTTCTGGAGATCTCTGTCACTTTAATCCACAGAGTCTGCTGCTGGTTAACAAGGAAATCCTGTGTCAATTATCACCAACCACTTCCTGCTGGGAGAGCAGCGGGGAATCAAAGGGGCCCCGAGAGTCTTTCACACCGCAGAGGAGCAGTAGGCCTAATTAAATGGCCCTTGTGTCCTGCTGGCTGACTGTGGCCGGGTGACAGATAGCCAAGCCCAACGATAACCTCCTTCAGCGGATGATTGTTTGGATTGGGGAGTTAGCGGTGCCCCGACGTTGGCAGATTGTGATCTAGGAGCCCAAATTAAGTCACCCTTCAGGGCGTTTGAGTTGACCAGGGAAGAATGACGGATAACCCATTGAGAAGTTGATGATGATAAAGTAAATTAGGAGTAAACGGATGCATTGTATTTCTTTGAATCAGGAAAGGCAAACCTCTTAAAGGCCTGCTGAAATGAGATTTTCTTATTTAAACGGGGATAGCAGGTCCATTCTATGTGTCATACTTGATCATTTCGCGATATTGCCATATTTTTGCTGAAAGGATTTAGTAGAGAACATCCACGATAAAGTTCGCAACTGTCGGTGCTAAGAGAAAAGTCCTGCCTCTACCGGAATTCACAGACGATGACGTCACATGTTTGATGGCGCCTCACATATTCATATTGATTTTAATGGGAGCCTTCAACAAAAAGTGCTATTCGGACCAAGAAAACGACAATTTCCCCATTAATTTGAGCGAGGATGAAAGATTTTTGTTGAAGGATATTGATAGCGACTAACTACAAAAAAATAAAATAAAAATAACTAGTTAAAAAATAAAATGCGATTGCATTGGGACGGAGTTCGATGTTTTTAGACACATTTACTAGGATAATTCTGGGAAATCCCTTATCTTTCTATTGTGTTGCTAGTGATTTAGTGAGTTAAGTAGTACCTGATAGTTGGAGGGGTGTCTCCAGGGGTGTCTTGAGGCCAGTGTCTCAGGGGAGTCGACAGCAGCTATGGACGGCACAAGCTCAGCTTTTCTCCGGAAAGAAGCGACTTTTTACCACAATTTTCTCACCGAAACCTGTTGGTTGACATTCGGTAGTGATTCATGTCCATGGAGGGAGCCGTAGGCATAAACTGGCAGCCACGCTTCCGTCAGTTTATCCCAGGGCAGCTGTGGCAACAGATGTAGCTTACCACCACCAGGTGTGAATGAATAATGGGTTCCCACTTCTCTGTGAGCGCTTTGAGTATCTAACAATAGAAAAGCGCGATATAAATCTAATCCATTATTATTATTATTATTATTATTATGTTCGCTTGACCGCGCTGTGATCCATAGTAAAGTTTCCCCTCCAGGAATTTTAAACAAGGAATCCCCGTGTGTTTGTGTGGCTAAAGGCTAAAGCTTCCCATCTCCATCTTTCAACTTTGATTTCTCCAATATCAATTGAAAAAATTGCAAAAGATTCAGCAACACAGATCTCCAAAATATTGTGTAATTATGCCGTTAAAGCAGACGACTTTTAGCTGCGTGTCTGCGCAGCGCTCAAACTTCCTAAAAACCAGTGACGTCTTGCGTACACGTCATCATTACATGACGTTTCCAAGTCGAAACTCCCGGAAATTTAAAAATGCAATTTAGTACATTAAAAAGGCCGTATTGGCATGTGTTGCAATGTTAATATTTCATCATTGATATATAAACTATCATACTGCGTGGTGGGTAGTAGTGGGTTTCAGTAGGCCTTTAATGTAGAAAAAGCTACTTTTTAAATATAATAGTATTTACTACTTATTACTAGGTATATCCCGATCCCATTATTTAGCCTCAGATCCTATCCAATTTTGAGTCCCGATCCAATTCTTTAACAATAGATTATATAACTGAACATTTCTTGTAGCAGGTACTGTAAATAAAGCAAACACGTTAGCACATTTTTATGAAGGTTACCCAATTAAATATAGAATCAGCTTTGTAAATTAGATGACCACAATGGTGGAAAACAAACCAAGTCTCTTCCAATTGTTATTATGGATTGATTGATTGATTGATACTTTTATTAGTAGATTGCACAGTACAGTACGTATTCCGTACAATTGACCACTAAATGGTAACACCCGAATAAGTTTTTCAACTTGTTTAAGTCGGGGTCCACGTTAATCAATTCATGGTATCACTGGAAGACTGGCTAAGCAGGCTACACACACACACACACGCACGCACGCACGCACGCACACACACACACACACACACACACACACACTTACTTGCTTATGGTTGTCCATCGAGTCCGATGACGACATCCACTTCTATCGGTGAGTTCGTTGGTGGCTGAATAGCCCTATCCTGGATGCACAGATCCTACTGCAGGTAGGGCATGTAAATGTGGTGGTGGAAACGGCAACTGTAGGTGTATTCCTCCTGAGTCTTTTCTCCTGTCTCCTGGCTGTCCTATCCTCTTCCAACAGCCGGTTGCCATCCTGGCACAACTGACGCCAGGTGTTACGATCAGCAGCCACACCCTCCAGGGCCTCAGGTCTGATTTTACACTTCCTTAGTGCAGTCTTCAGCTGGTCTTTATATCGTTTTTTCTGCCCTCCAGCAGAGCGACGACCATGGTGTAGCTGGCCGTATAGCACTTTGCGAGGCAGGCGATCTGAGGGCATCCTTACTACGTGGCCCAGCCATCGTAGTTGGTGCAGCGTGATCATGGCCTCAATACTCCTGCAGTTGGTTTTTGAGAGTATTTCAGAATGAGGCACACGATCACACCATGTAATCCCCAGGATCCGCTGTAGGCAACGTATGTGGAACTGCTCTAGGGCCTTGATGTGGCGGGTGTAGGTTACCCAGGCTTCACAGCTGTAGAGGAGGGTAGTGAGGCAGATGGCTTGATAGACAGAGACCTTTGTGTGGAGATGGAGGTTCTTGTTTTGGAAGACCCGACGCCTGAGTCTCCCAAAAGCTGCCGCTGCCTGCTTAATCCTGTTCTGGACCTCACTATCAACAGTGTTGTCACTAGAAAGAATGCTCCCCAGGTATTTGAAGGATGGAACGACTGCTATTTGTTCTCCAGAAACAGTGAAGACAGGAGATGTAGATGGCCGGTTGGAGCTCCATTGGCAGACTACTTCCGTCTTGCTGGTGTTGACGGTCAGTCCCATCCTGCCGTACGCTCTCACCGCAGCAGCAAGAACAGACTGTAGGTCTTGTGGGCTGTGAGATACAAGAACACAGTCATCTGCGTACTGCAACTCAACAATTCTCTCCCTTTGCAGTTTGGTGGTAGCCTGAAGCCTCCTGATATTAAAGAGGTTGCCATCTCGACGAAAGTCCACTGTCACACCGCTCCTGTCCTCAATCTCCTTGTGGAGAAGCTTGGTAACACATAGCAAGAAGATGTTGAAAAGCACTGGTGCTAGTACACACCCCTGCCTTACTCCTGTATGTACGGGGAAGGGGGCAGACTCTTGACCTCCTATGGTCACTCGAGCAGTCATTCCATCATGAAACTGACGGAGGATGTTAACAAACTTAATGGGACAGCCACACCTGAGGAGGACTTCCCACAAAAGTTCCCTCTGAACCGTGTCGAAGGCTTTGGAGAGGTCGACAAAGGCCATGAAAAGGTCCTGGTGTTGTTCCCTACATTTTTCCTGCAGCTGTCTAGCTGTGAAAATCATGTCCACTGTGCTCCTACTCTTTCTAAACCCGCACTGTGATTCAGGCAGAATCGACTCAGTGATGTTGTTAATCAGCCTCTGGAGCATCACTTTTGCCAGAACTTTACCGGCAACAGCAAGGAGTGAAATGCCCCTACTGTTGCCACAGACAGCCTTGTCACCCTTGTTCTTGTAGATAGTGACTACATTGGCGTCTCTCCATTGTTGTGGGACATTCTCTTCAGCCCAGACTTGTGTGATGTACCGGTGCAATATTCTTGTGCAGAAGTATCCTCCTTGCTTCAGCAGTTCAGCCGGGATGTTGTCATTACCAGGGGATTTGTTGTTTTTGAGGGAGCGGGTAGCTGATCGGACCTCCAGGAAGGTTGGGGGCTCGTCCAGATTGTGCATGACAGGAAATGTAGGCAGTTCATCCAGAACAGTGGGGTCTGCATCAGATTCCTGGTTCAACAGGGTGCTAAAGTGTTCCGCCCATCTCAGCAAGATGCTAGATTGGTCTTTCAAGGTACACAGGCCGTCTGCTGTTTTCAGGGGAGTGATGCAGCGGTTTGTTGGGCCGTAGGTCTTCTTGACAGCATTGTAGAAGTTGTGCATGTCATTTTTATCGGCAAAAGTTTGGATCTCATGTGCCTTTTTTCTCCACCACTCATTCTGCATCCTTCTAACAGCCCTTTGCACCTCTCCTCGAGCTCTCCGCCATTTCTGCCTGGCGCTACTGGATGAAGGGTTCTCTAGGGTTGCCCTGTGTGCCCTGTGCATATCCTTCAACAGGACATGGATGGTGTCCGAGTTTTCATCAAACCAGTCTTGGTGGTACTTGCTCTTGAAGCCGATTGTTTGGGCTGCTGCCTCATAGATAGCCGAGCTGATAGAGTTCCAGTTCTGGTCAATAGAGTTCTCAGAAGAGTTCAAGGAAGACTCCACCTCCCCAAGTTTTTCAGCCAGGGAGCGGCGAAAGTCATTTCTTAGGTCAGGGTTTTCCAGGCGGGCGCAGTCTAGCTTCTTCCTTTTGGGTCTTTGCCGTCTCAAGGGGGGGCGCACTTGCATGTGGACATTGGCCATAATCAGATGATGATCTGTCCAGCACTCTGCACCTCTCATGGCACGGGTGGTGAGGACATCTTTGATGTCACTACGCCTCACTATGATATAGTCTATGAGGTGCCAATGTTTAGAACGAGGGTGCATCCATGAAGTCTTATATTTAGCCTTCTGCTGGAAGATGGTGTTAGTTATGGTTAGATTATGCTCTGAGCAGAGAGTAAGCAATCTCACCCCATTTGAGTTAACCTGACCAACTCCATGTTTGCCAAGTACTCCACTCCATATCCTGCTGTTCTGTCCCACTCGGGCATTAAAATCCCCAAGCAAGAAAATCTTGTCATTCTTGGGGATCCGGCAGAGAGCCTCATCAAGTGACTGGTAGAAGGAATCCTTGACCCTGCTCTCAGATGGTAGGGTTGGTGCATAGGCACTGAGAATTGTGGCGTAGCGATTCCTGACCAGGGGGATACGGAGGGTCATTAGTCGCTCACTAATTCCGACAGGTGTTTCAATGAGTCTTGGCAGCAGGGTGTTTTTGATGGCCAGTCCTACACCATGCAGATGTTGTCCTCCTGAGGGGTAGCCTTTCCAGAAGAATGTGTAGCCCATACCTTCCTCAGTTAGAGAGCCTTCATCCAGGATCCTGGTCTCACTCAGGGCTGCAATGTCAATGTTGTAGCGATTCAGCTCTGCAGCAACCAAGACAGTTCTCCTTTGAGGTCTGTCAGAAGTGCCGTACGAGTCCAGGAGAGTCCTTACATTCCATGTTGCCAGTTTCAAGTTGCATGATTTTCTATTTTTATTTCGACCGCGGGTATATGGAATGGCCCGATAGGTGCGGTATCCTATCCAGGCGAGATTGAGTGGGCAATTTTTAGGCCACCTTTTCTAGGCCCATCCTCAGTTGAGGTGAGCAGTGCCGTCCCTAGATAAGGCTGCTCAAACACACAGGGGTCTGCCGAAAACAGCTTCCACTCAACTGAGCTGTTAGCGACCTATACCCTGTGCTGCTGCCGTGCAGGGTTCTAGCTAAGAGCTTCCAGTCCATTCAAACCTGCTCCCGTCGCCAGAAACCCCATCGCCGTCAGACTTCAACCAGATGTAAATCCAGGTACTGTTCACCATGGTCAGAAGTGGGTACCTGCGCAAGGAGATATTTCAGTGCCAAAGGAGGTGCGCTTTCTCCAGTAGCACTATCTTCGCCACAATGAGGTAAACCCGGTGGCATGGGTGAGCCCATGACGACCAGTCCCTCGCCATGACTGCAGGAGGTTGCCGGGTCCTTATTCCTTCAAGGCCCGCCTATTGCGCACCACCAGCACATTGCTTTTCTGTTAGGGTGTGCTCCCTTAGCCTTTGCCTAAATAAGCTGACCCACAAGGCAATGGGGCTATTTACCCATAGTTGGGGCAGGGTTGACGGGCGTCAGGGTGTGTTCCACACAATGGTGGGCCACATCTCTGGGGCCCACTGCTGCTCCGAGATCCCCTTCAGTTTAGTTCGGGGTCTGCAAAGACCCTTATCCGTGTGTGGCCACGAGGAGGCACTGAAGGAGTCTTGGTGGTGGAGAGGCTTTGTACCAGCAGGAGGAGACTTACGCACTCGGCTCCTCTTTTCACCCCCTGAGGGGGGCTAGCTGGCGGCGGTAGCTGTAAGCAGAGAGTAGCAAGCAGAAAGCAACATGCACTATCTACAGACATCTCTCTACTTCTACTGCACTAGACGCGTCACACACACCCTGTGTATACACACACACACACACACACACACACACACACACACACACACAGTAGGACAACACAAGAAGCTAACCGCTAAATCTTCAATGTTGGGGTTCGGGTACTCGATCCAGATGTCGATAATATCGATATCTAGTTTGGTGTTGTTATATAAATGATACGGAAATGATGGGATCAATATTAATTTTTCTTTTCTTATCATTACATAATTATTTTTTGGGGGACATTTTTTTATTTTTTTTACAATAAGGGCTTAAGTCTCTGGAAGTAAGAAGCCTTTGAGGGCAAAACCAAATGATTTGAAAATCTAAATGGGACCCAATAGTAGTTTTTGCTTTGGTTTACTAATTGTGTACTTGCCACTTTATTTTGTTGAGAAAAATATCTGTAGCATTTTTAAAAGCCTACTGAAATGAAATGTTCTTATTCAAACGGGGATAGCAGGTCCATTCTATGTGTCATACTTGATTATTTCGTGATATTGCCATATTTTTGCTGAAAGTATTTAGTAGAGAACATCGACGATAAAGTTCGCAACTTTTGGTCGCTAGTAAAAAAGCCTTGCCTTTACCGGAAGTGGCAGACGATGTGCGTGTGACGTCACTGGTGTGAGGGCTCCTCACATCCACACATTGTTTATAATGTGAGCCTCCAGCAGCAAGAGCTATTCGGACCGAGAAAGCGTCAATTTTCCCATTAATTTGAGCGAGGATGAAAGATTTGTGGATGAGGAAATTTAGAGTGAAGGACTTAAAAAAAAAAAAAAGGCGTTTCCCTTTCTTTTGTGTTGCTCATATTTTAGTGAGGTAAATAGTACCTGACAGTCGGAGGGGGGTCTCCACGGGTGTGTTGACGTCAGTCTCTGAGGGAAGTCACAAAGCTGCAGCAGGAAAGAAGCTCAGCTGATCTCCCGTAAGAGGCGACTTAAGAGGCGTTTATAAGCAGGAAGCTTATAAACGGTCATGTTTGTGGAAAAAAACAACATGGTCACCATAAGGCTAACACATATCGTCAAATTTTATTTGTAATGACTTACATAATTAATATAATTGCATTATGGTTCTTCAAACACTGGCAAACTTCAAGTTCCCAAAACTTTTATTAAAATTCAAGATCCAAAATATGTGGGAATGTAAGCGCACGATAGTTCATTTGCACCCTTGCGATTGAAGCTTCATATTATGATTTGATATGGCACATTTTATCTCAATTCTCAGAAGCCTGCACTTGGGCAGAGCGAGGGTTATTTGAAGTCTTAATATGCAACTCAAAATATAAAATCCCAGACCACTTTCAGGTGGTGGGCTGGTGGAGGAACAACTTAAGGTTCAAACTGCTTTTTATCAACTTTGAGCATCATATGAGGTCAGCAGATCAGCAGCCTGCCTGCCTTGTGGGTGTCATTTCTTTCTTAACTGTCACTTACAGGTGCGCTGTTGCCTGCATAATGTCAGATTAAGCTATCGGCTACACTGCCCAGAGAAAGTCTTTCTGTTCATTTAAAAAAGTCACCTTCTAAAAACCTGCAATTCAAATTTGGACGTGTGAAATACATTTTCTGAAGATTTGCTCTGGAGTTTGCATGACTGACAGGAAGTGTAGGAAATTGCACTTTGCAGGTCATTAGTACAAATCATTAAAGCAAATGTTTGAATTTGTGTAGAATATGTACATCAATATAAAAAAAATGGACACAGGATAAGGGTGCATAAGAATTAAAGGTGTCCAAATCCGATATTGATAGTGGTCCAATATCAGCAAAAAACAAATATTGGGTGATGTTGGTTTGCATCTAAAATGTCCAATACAAACAGTCCTGCAGCGCGTTTTCTTGTGCAAAGCTGGGCAGCAGGCTAACATTTAAATGTCCAATAAGCACACAAGGTTGGCTTTTCTTGTGTTTTAGGGAAGCCATTTACAAAAGGTAAACATAGTAGGTTATGTGTATCGTAGACATTGTTTAAAAATTACTTTTAAAAAGTAATTATTTAAAATTACTTGTAACTTTGCTCTAAATGTATTTTAATTAATAGAGTGAACAATTATTATGTTACTTTAATAAAATACTTCTAATATCTGGCTTATGAAGTTGAGATGTTTCATGAGACCAGAGTGTGTGCTGGATCTACTCTCTATTTGATGCTGCCCCTTTTTTTGTTGTTGTAGCTGTTAGTTAAACTGTAATATTGTACATGGTAATTGGGATTTTTTATATATTGTATATATTATATAAAGATTTTTTACAATATAATATACTATTTCAGTATATATTATATACTGTATATTTAACATTTAAATATTAAATATATGTTATATTTTACATTGCTACTATGGCACATTTTTAGTCTAATATATACCTGCACTATCATTTCCATCCTTACCCTTTCCATCCTTTGTAACTGAGCTACTGTGTGGAACATTTCACCGTGAGTGACTGCTCGCTGACTGCTCGCTGTTGCTAAAAAGCTAAGTATCGTTCTATCTGTGTGCTTTTAATTGTTTTGCAGCTTCCTTTACAACTTCTTGAACATATTTAATAGTTCCATTTAACTTGCAAATCACCCGATCTCTGTCTCACCACTCTGTCTTCAGCTAGCAAGCTGCTAAGCTAACGAAGCTAGCACGGAGAAAGGCAGCGCCGGTCTGAAGGAAGCTCCTCCCCTGCACCAATTCCCCGAAGACAGCTGGCACTTTATTCGGTGACAGAAAGTTCTGTGAGTATGGCTTCCTGCGCTTCGTGCACCTTACTGATGGATAGGTTGGCTCTGCTAGAGAGCCGTGTCCGGCAGTTAAAGCAGTGTAATTTTGTAACTTTAGATGTTACGGACACATCTGCTAGCATTAGCTGTAGCTAGCTAACTAGCCCACTTTGTAGCAGCCCTAAGCGGCCTGTAAGCTACGGTGTACCGGTTGAGACGCATAACAGATTTAGCCCTTTAGCTAGTCCTACACCCCAGTCCACCGAGCACCACACCTTAGTCATAGGGGACTCCATCACCCGAAACATAAAGCTTAGCAAACCAGCCACAATTTAGTGTATTCCCAGTCCCAGCGCACCTGACATTGAAGCTAATCTTAGGGAGCTAACTCGTAAGAGGCCTAGTAAACAGGTACGACAGGCTAATCGCACCACTAGTTATGAGAACATAGTTGTACACATTGGCTTCAATGACACTAGGATGAGACAGTCAGAGATTACAAAGAGAAATATAGCCAGGACTTGTGATCTCGCTAGAACGATGTCCAGGCATCGAGTAATTGTCTCTGGCCAGGGCCCTATTCAGACTTTATCAGTGAAATCTCAGAGTTCGTTGCTGATCTAGTGATGCACGCCGATGATATAATCATAATGGGGGACTTTAATATCCATATAAACACCTTATCAGACCCACCATGCGCGGCGCTCCAGAATATAATTGATAGCTGTGGTCTTACACAAATAATAAATGAACCCACGCATCGCAACGGTAATACAATAGACCTAGTGCTTGTCAGGGGTATCACCCTCAGTAGTGGGTAGAGTGGCCGTGCCAGAAACCTGAGGGTTGGAGGTTCGCTTCCCACCTATTGACATTCAAAAAATCGCTGCCGTTATGTCCTTGGGCAGGAAACTTCACCATTTGCCCCCGGTGCCGCTCACACTGGTAAATGAATGATGAATGAATGATTGGTAGTGGTCGGAGGGGCCGTGTGCGCAAACTGGCAGCCACGCTTCCGTCAGTCTACCCCAGGGCAGCTGTGGCTACAGATGTAGCTTACCACCACCAGGTGTGAATGAATGATGGGTTCCCACTTCTCTGTGAGCGCTTTGAGTATCTAACAATAGAAAAGTGTGATATAAATCTAATCCATTATTATTATTGTTATTATACTAAAGTAATGTCCGATCATTACCTTAAAACATTCGAAGTTCTGACGCATGTTCGGCCAGCTAATAATAATAATAATAACTGCTATAGCAGCCGCAACATTAATGCTGCCACAACGACGACTCTTGCTGGCCTACTGCCCTCGGTAATGGCACCATTCCCAAAGTATGTGGGCTCTATTGATAACTTCACGAACAACTTTAACAACGCCCTGCGCGAAACCATTGATAGTATAGCATCGCTGAAGTTAAAAAAGGCTCCAAAAAGGCGTACCCCATGGTTTACAGAAGAAACTAGAGCTCAGAAATGATCATGTAGAAAGCTGGAACGCAAATGGCGCACGACTAAACTTGAGGTGCACCATCAAGCATGGAGTGATAGTTTAATAACTTATAAACGCATGCTTACCTTAGCTAAAGCTAAATATTACTCAAATCTCATCTGCCTTAATAAAAACGATCCTAAATTTTTGTTTAGTACAGTAGCATTGCTAACCCAACAAGGGACTCTTTCCAGTAGCTCCACCCACTCGGCAGATGACTTTATGAATTTCTTTATTGAGAAAATTGAACTCATTAGAAAGAAGATTAAAGACAATGCGTCCCAGCTACAACTGGGTTCTATTAACACAGATACTACTGTATATACGGCGGATACTGCCCTCCAAAATAGCTTCTCTCGATTGGATGAAATAACATTAGAAGAATTGTTACAACGTGTAAATGGAATAAAACAAACAACATGCTTACTTCACCAACTTCCTGGGAAACTTATCAAGGAGCTCTTTGTATTATTAGGTCCATCTGAGCTAAATATTATAAACATATCACTTTCCTCTGGCACTGTTATATAGCATTTAAAAAAGCGGTTATTCATCCTCTCCTCAAAAGACCTAACCTCGATCCTGACCTCATGGTAAACTACCGACCAGTGTCTCACCTTCCCTTTATTTCGAAAATCCTCGAAAAATTTGTTGCAGAGCAGCTAAATGAACACTTAGCTGACCACATATGCGGTCCTCTCCAAGATTTCTCATAGTCATCATTGTTGACTTCCCACTGGGGTGAGTTTTTCCTTGCCCTTATGTGGGCCCTACCGAGGATGTCATTGTGGTTTGTGCAGTCCTTTAAGGCAATTGTGATTTAGGGCTGTATAAATAAATATTGATTGATTGATTGATTGATTGAATATTTTCTCTTGTTGATCAATACCATTTTTTTAAGTCTAAGCGTGTGCAGTAAGTGCCTTTAAAAAACAGTGCCTAAGCTACGTTTGACGCCCATACAGAGCAGCTTCATCTCAAATGTGTTTGTTAGCTCACACTTGCAGTTTCCGGACAGTTACGGCAGCTCTGTTTAATCTTTTCTTTGGTTTGTGTTAGCGCTAGTTAATCAAGAGATTAACTAGGCCATTGGCTATTAGGAGATAGCAGCCACACAACAGCCAAGCATACAATAGCACACAAGCTCGACTCGACATTGGTAATAAGTGTCCTTAATTAACCAACATTTCAGTCCAAAACACAATATTTGTCAATATAAACAAGTTGGGTTGCGACCCGTCCAACAACTCACGATTCAGTTCGATTCCAATTCTTGGGATAGTGATTCAATTCAGAATTGAGTTTTGATTGAACATGATTCTCGGATCAAACAGATTCTTGCAATGTATTATTTGGCAAAAAAATAATAATGAAAAAAAAGTAACAAAACCATTTCAAAACAATATGTAGGTCACAAAAGCTCCTCTCTGCTGCTGACATATGATGTATACACGCAATGAGTAAGTGTGCATATGGCCTAAAAACATTTTTCAAAATAGATTTAATAGAAAAAAAATGTATAAATACAAAAAAGAATAAAACATTTTAATTTTGAAAATATGACTTGTGATTCAGATGTGAATTAATTTTTGTCATTACCCCTTTAAACGACTATTAAATACCCACAGTTGCATATTACTTACACATACAAAGTCTCCAAGACAGAAAGGAGCATATTAAAAAGTATCCAGTAACCAGTATCCAGCATCATTTCACCAATTTTTCATTAACACTTCTATTTCAAAAGCATAATTCTGTCTTTAGGTATGCGATTCCATGTTATACAAATTCAATTGAAGAGTGCAGATGCAAAAACTGTTATGTACGTTTCACTTATTTTGAATAAATGGAAGTTTTCACGGTGGAAGAGGGGTTAGTGCGTCTGCCTCTCAATACGAAGGTCCTGAGTAGTCTGGGGTTCAATCCCGGGCTCGAGATCTTTCTGTGTGGAGTTTGCATGTTCTCCCCGTGAATGCATGGGTTCTGTCAGGGTATTCTGGCTTCCTCCCACTTCCAAAAACATGCACCTGGGGATAGGTTGATTGGCAACACTAAATTGGCCCTAGTGTGTGAATGTGAGTGTGAATGTTGTCTGTCTATCTGTGTTGGCCCTGCGATGAGATGGCAACTTGTCCAGGGTGTACACCGCCTTCCGCCCGATTCTAGCTGAGATCGGCACCAGCGTCCCCCTCGACCCCAAAGTGAATAAGCGGTAGAAAATGGATGGATGGAAGTTTTTTGTGAAGATTTTCATGAAACAGCCATCCTCCTGATATGGGTTGCAATTGAATCATTTATAACAACCAAAATGATAGTCTTAATTTTTTTAAATGCACATTTCTTACAAAAAATTAATCTGTAAAAAAACAGGAATGATATTTTTCTGAGTATAAGTCTATCGGTAGTAAAAGTCACACCTGACAAAAATGCCTAATAAAGAAGGAAAAAAAACATATATAAGTCACATTTTTTGGGGAAATATATTTGATAAAACCCAACATCAAGAATAGACATTTGAAAGGCAATTTAAAATAAATAAAGAATACCGTATTTCCTCGAATTGCCGCCGGGGTGCATCATTAAAACCTCTTCTCACTCCGGCGTTTACCAAAGCAATGCGGTAAAGGCAATCATGTGCTAATTATTTTAAAAACCTCTTCTTACTCGGGCGCAGGCATGCGGTAAATTTAGGCCTGTGCTTAAAAAATTTAGTGTGATGTAAGGATACCATCATGAAAAGCACATTTAATGAAAAAAACTTTATTATGGTCTTACCTTTTCTTATAAATGAAGTCCATGCACAGCCCCTTCTGATCAAAAGCATCAATAACTTGTTTATAGAAGTCTTCCTCATCTTTCCTCAGTTTTAAAACTCTGTCTGTCTCGATGGAGATCTTCCTTTATTACCTCCTGCTTCGAGTGAAAGTCCAGTTTGGAAAACTGTTTTATTTTAGATATGTAATCCTCCATGTTAAAAGTGCAAGCGAGAGGAAAAAAAAAACAATCGCTGCTCACTCTTGCTGCTTGTTGTCACTTCTTCTGCAGCCGAGTAGTCGCAAGAAGGATCACTAGCGCCCTCTACCACCAGGAGGCGGGAGTCATTTAATGACTCATATTTGACACACGCAGCTACGGTATCTTAATAAAACATAGCTGCTTACTGTTATTATTAGCACATTCAATAGCTTGGACCTTAAATCCTACTGAATAGCTCTTAATCTTCTTCCCTTTATGCGATTTCAATTTACTGAATTCAGCCTGCTCCATTTTGAAAATGATGACAGGTGAAGTGACGAGTTTGACCCGGTGGAAATTCTAGGCATATGCTAATTATTTGGCGAAACGAGTTTGACCCGGCAGAAATTCTAGACATGCGCTAATAAAAATAATATTTTGCGAAACGAGTTTGACCCGGCGTTAATCCTGAGCCGGCGGTAATGCTAAGCATGCGCTAAATATTTTGCGAAACGAGTTTGACCCGGCAGTAATTCTAGGCAGGCGCATACTATATACCTGACGGCAATTCAAGGAAATACGGTAGTTAACAAAAGGCTGAATAAGTGTACGTTTTATGACGCATAAATAACCAACTAATAACATAACATATTATGGTAAGAGTCAATCAAATAACTAGAACATATAGAACATGCTATACGTTTACAAAAAAATCTATCACTCCTAATTGCTAAATCCGATGAAATCTTATACTTCTAGTTTCTTACGTGAATGAGCTAAACGGTATTCTTTGACATTTTATGGTAATGTGTTAATAATTTCACACATAAGTCGCTCCTGGGGTTCACGGTGGCAGAGGGGTTAGTGCGTCTGCCTCACAATACAAAGGTCCTGCAGTCCTGGGTTCAATCCCAGGCTCGGGATATTTCTGTGTGGAGTTTGCATGTTATCCTCGTGAATGCGTGGGTTCCCTCCGGGTACTCCGGCTTCCTCCCACTTCCAAAGACATGCACCTGGGGATAGGTTGATTGGCAATATTAAATTGGCCCTAGTGTGTGAATGTGAGTGCGAGTGTTGTCTGTCTATCTTTGTTGGCCCTGCGATGAGGTGGCGACTTGTCCAGGGTGTATCCCGCCTTCTGCTCGATTGTAGCTGAGATAGGCGCCAGCGCCCCCCGCGACCCCAAAAAAGGGAATACGCGGTAGGAAATGGATGGATGGATGGATAAGTCGCTCGTGAGTATAAGTCGCACCCCCGGCCAAACTATGAAAAAAACTAATAGTCTAAAAAAAACGGTAATCCCTTTGCAAAAACAGAGAAATTCTATTTGGTGCCAGATATTTTTTTTTCAGAGGAACGCTTATTCCAACTGTGTAATAAAAAATTAATCCAAACAAACACCTTTCTTGGGTTATCCAGTGTCTACATTGACATCTACATTACAAGACATGAATAGCAGAGTAAACACACGATTCAGTTGGTCAGAGAGTAGTGGCTACACACGTATCCTGTACATTATGTACACAAGCCATGGATGGGATTTTTCCGACGGCACTGTGTAAACCTTTCTAGCTGTCAGGACAGTGTTTCTTTTTGCGCCCAGTAGGCCACCCACCACACACTAACTGATTTCATCAAAGTTACTCATGATTGATGCTTTAATTTAGCAACAATCAGGGCAAAACAGACGCAAAGCGAGCAAACATGATGATGACGTCATCTCACATTTCGATGCACTGACTGGTTCTGGTGGATTTGTCTTTTTGTGCCGCAAAGTGAGCAGGGCGCTTGTCTGTTTCTGAAGTAAAATGAAATATTTAACAGTGAAATGCAGAAGACAAGTCGCTTTTGCAGAAAATTGGATTCCCCCCTTAGTAGAAAATGGTGTAAACAATTCAGTGATACTCACCGCTCAAAATCAGCAGATTGGCATTCATCTTATTTTGCGCAAGAACTCTTCAATTGTTCTCTGAGTAATTCTACGTGACCAAACTTTTTTCAAACATTCCACACTACAAAACAAAAGCATGTTTGATGATTCGTGCTTACATTATAGCAGAATAAAATAGCTATAGGCCAAAACTCAAGGCTCCAATATCTGTATTGTATCGGAAGGGACAAAGTTGTATAGAAACAACCCTTATTAGAATACAAAGGTTTTTAATGCAGTTCATTCAGAGAAATGGTGCAGAAAAAGCAATTTACTAACTAAGCGACATCATCTGTTTGGCCGTTTATCTCTGACACACCACCCCTCAGTCCAGTGTTGACAGTACATGATATTCCATTAATCTGCCTAATGAAAATTTAAGCAGTGTTATAAACAAATAATTGGCCATTATCCTCTCAAAGATCCCGAATATATTACTGGGGCGTTTTTACGGCTTGTAAAGGAAGAAGAGGAAGAAGAAGACGGCCCCTCCTGATTGATGTTGGAATAAATGCAAGGCCGGCACCATCGCAGCGAGTGGGTCTTGGCTAAGCCTGTGATTGACTTAATGAGAGTCTTTGGGGTGAGTAAATGTTCCAAATTGCTCAGTCATTAGCTTTTGCCGGGCTGTCTGAAGATACCCCCCGATCTGCGGCGCGGGTCTCTCCTCTTGTACCATTCCGCCTGCAATTACATTTTTCATTTAGAGCAAACCTCTGAAGTCCGATAGGCAGGCCCCTTTTCATTATGCTGGCCTCCTTTTTTCTTTTTTATCTGAATGGTGTGAAATGTCTCTTCATTTAGACCAATTAAAGTTGAAAAAGACTGCACTGTAATGAATTATCATACAAATTATTTACTTAATGCCGCAATCTCTCGCTTTCCTTCTTCTCCTCCTCCTCCTTCCGACATCAGGGTGCAGCCACAAAGGGGGGACGATGCGGGCTGGGAGTCAGCTTTAGATCTGTTTTGAAAATGGCCGCAAATCTACAGACATTTCGCTGAGAGATATCATGCATATGGAGGAGATGCACCATCATATGTGGTCATTTTATTTCATTTCAGGAGATGTCTAAGCTCTTCTTAATTAAGAGAAGCTTATGGTTTTGAATTAGCTCCTTTAATTGAGGAAACCAGCTCTTGTCCGCAAGACTGTATAGAATCCGTCTCCAGTCTCCTTCCGGAGGCGGTTGGCTGACACACAAATACTAGGAGAGTTCACAACTATCACAGCAGCCCCATCCATACAGTACCTCTGGGATGGCTTCTCTCGCTCTCTCTCTATGTCTTCTCACTCTGCCAAAGACTGCCCCCCATTAGCTTCTCACCAGCAGAGCAGCCATTCAGACTATATTCTGCAGCCATTATTCCTTTAAGCAGTCACTGCATATTAGGCTTGTTTTTCTGCCAACCGACACAATGCAGCCAGGAATGAAGCAGTACATTTCCTATGAATCTTTAATTCACAAGACTGGTCATGCTGGGTAAAGCTGGTGGAGCTGCTGGACTAGTCACCATGGAGACGGCAGATTGTACTTCATGCCAGAGCAGTTCCGCCAAAGCCCTGAGATGAGGGGGTAGTAGAAAGGGGTTGTTTGTTTGTCCCCTGCTCAGCCACCCTTTCCTCCTAAACTGGCCTGAATTGGAGTGGAAGACTTGCAAAGGACAGATATATGGAAAACCAAAAGTCTGCGTGGATAAATCACTTTAACAGACCGCATAGACGTCCAAACTCCATGGGGAGAAATCTAGTCAAGAGGGGTCAGTTTCAGAGAGTTTTTCAGTTATGTTAAACTCACTGCAGGGCAATAATCTTAAGTACTCCATGATTTGCACTAATTAGGATGAAATCACTGAAAAGTGCTGGAGTACCACTTTGGTTTGTAGCATCTGTTCAATGTCAGCCCCGATTCTTTTCAACAGCATTGCAATTCAAACACAAACTTAGCACAGGGATCATCACCCCCTTAAATGATCCAAATCCCGGATCAGTCGTACAAATGACTGAAATTTCACTAGAAAGTTTTCTTTGTATTTTGCTTCAATCTGGCAGTCATTTCTTACAATATCAATTAGTTTTTGATGAATCAGTAGATAACTAACTGTACTTGGAACGCCTTCTTTCATTTGCCAGACTCTAAATGTTGCCTTCTCATGGTGTGGCGTCATTTACAGAACTGGAGCCCATTTTACCTCATAGAGAGTGAGGATAAAAGTATTATTTTGATTACTTAATTGCATTTTTGTGTCGCCCTTGTGCAAATGGTTAACATTATAAGCCAATGATACATATTAATATGATTTTAATATTATATTAATATAATATGTTTATTTTTGTCATGGGTAGTTTCTTAAGTGTATCATGACATTTTCAATATTTTTTTTTTCTACTTTGCATGACGCTTTCTGTCCTGTTCCCCCATCTTTGTTACGTTCTCTGACCTAAACCCCAGGATTCAGAGAAATTAAGTCAAAGAGCAGGCAGAGGTGGTGCAAAACAAATCTAGTGCAGCATGGAAGTGCACAGAAGACAAACACTTGTTCAGGTGCAAAGCTCAAAGATCCAGGTGAAGCAATGGTTGAAACTCAATTGGCTAGATTAAACAATGGGAAAAAGGTGTCCTGACAGGAAAAAAACCAAAAAGTGAAGTAGAACCTAAATAGGAGTGCCAGGACAGGAAGGTATACAAATCAGTGAAAAATACCAAAAATAGCTATTATGACAATCTCAGTTCTTTCAGCAGTTTATCAAGCACAATTCAACTCATCTCAAGGTATGATTTCTGAGATAAAACATCAGTAGAAGAGGACGCAAAATAGAATACCTTATTTTTCTCTGCCACTGTGTCTGCGGCCAAACTTGTGTCCCCTGCTGGAAAGGTGAAGTGAACCTATCTTATTATTAAACACAGTACAGTAGGAAAAGTGAAACAAGAGAGACCACATTTTCATCCGAAAAAATTAAATTGGGCCTTTGTTCTTTTTTGCGTGGAATATATCTGTTTGTATAATCAATCAATCAATCAATCAATCAATCAATCAATCAATCAATCAATGTTTATTTATATGGCCCTAAATCACAACTGTCTCAAAGGGCTGCACAAGCCACAATGACCTCCTCGTTTCAATCCCACATCAGGGCAAGGAAAAACTCAACCCAGTGGGATGACAATGAGAAACCTTGGAGAGGACCGCAGATGTGGGTGACGCCCCCACCCCCCTACCCCTCTAGGGGAGACCGGTGCAATGGACGTCGAGTGGGTCTAACATAATATTGTGAAAGTACAGTCCATAGTGGATCTAACATAATAGTAAGAGTCCAGTCCATAGTGGGGCCAGCAGGAGACCATCTCGATCGATGTCCCCAGCCGCTGGGAGAGGGGGGCAGAGCAGAAAATAAAATAAACGGCAGATTAACTGGTCTAAAAAGGGGGTCTATTTAAAGGCTAGAGTATACGAATGAGTTTTAAGATGGGACTTAAATGCTTCTACTGAGGTAGCATCTCGAACTGTTACCCGGAGGGCATTCCAGAGTACTGGAGCCCGAATAGAAAATGCTCTATAGCCCGCAGACTTTTTTTTGGCTCCAGGAATCACTAATAAGCCGTGATTCTTTGAACGCAGATTTCTTTGCGGGACATATGGTACAATACAATCAGCAAGATAGGATGAAGCTAGACCGTGTAGTATTTTATACGTAAGTAGTAAAACCTTAAAGTCACATCTTAAGTGCACAGGAAGCCAGTGCAGGTGAGCCAGTACAGGCGTAATATGATCAAACTTTCTTTTTCTTGTCCAAAGTCTAGCAGCTGCATTTTGTACCAACTGTAATCGTTTAATGCTAGACATGGGAAGACCCGAAAATAATATGTTACAGTAATCGGACTACGTTAAGGTAACGTGTGGAGTTCCCCAGGGTTCGGTCCTTGGCCCTGCACTCTTCAGCATCTACATGCTGCCGCTAGGTGACATCATACGCAAATACGGTGTTAGCTTTCACTGTTATGCTGATGACACCCAACTCTACATGCCCCTAAAGCTGACCAACACGCCGGATTGTAGTCAGCTGGAGGCGTGTCTTAATGAAATTAAACAATGGATGTCCGCTAACTTTTTGCAACTCAACGCCAAAAAAACAGAAATGCTGATTATCGGTCCTGCTAGACACCGAACTCTATTTAATAATACAACTCTAACATTTGACAACCAAACAATTAAACAAGGCGACACGGTAAAGAATCTGGGTATTATCTTCGACCCAACTCTCTCCTTTGAGGCACACATTAAAAGCGTTACTAAAACGGCCTTCTTTCATCTCCGTAATATCGCTAAAATTCGCTCCATTCTGTCCACTAAAGACGCTGAGATCATTATCCATGCGTTTGTTACGTCTCGCCTCGACTACTGTAACGTATTATTTTCGGGTCTCCCCATGTCTAGCATTAAAAGATTACAGTTGGTACAAAATGCGGCTGCTAGACTTTTGACAAGAACAAGAAAGTTTGATCACATTACGCCTATACTGGCTCACCTGCACTGGCTTCCTGTGCACTTAAGATGTGACTTTAAGGTTTTACTACTTACGTATAAAATACTACACGGTCTAGCTCCATCCTATCTTGCCGATTGTATTGTACCATATGTCCCGGCAAGAAATCTGCGTTCAAAGGACTCCGGCTTGTTAGTGATTCCCAAAGTCTGCGGGCTATAGAGCGTTTTCCGTTCGGGCTCCAGTACTCTGGAATGCCCTCCCGGTAACAGTTCGAGATGCCACCTTAGTAGAAGCATTTAAGTCTCACCTTAAAACTCATTTGTATACTGTAGCCTTTAAATAGACTCCCTTTTTAGACCAGTTGATCTGCTGTTTCTTTTCTTTTTCTTCTATGTCCCACTCTCCCCTGTGGAGGGGGTCCGGTCCGATCCGGTGGCCATGTACTGCTTGCCTGTGTATCGGCTGGGGACATCTCTGCGCTGCTGATCCGCCTCGACATCTCTGCGCTGCTGATCCGCCTCCGCTTGGGATGGTTTCCTGCTGGCTCCGCTGTGAACGGGACTCTCGCTGCTGAGTTGGACCCGCTTTGGACTGGACTCTCGCGACTATGTTGGATCCATTGTGGATTGAACTTTCACAGTATCATGTTAGACCCGCTCGACATCCATTGCTTTCCTCCTCTCTAAGGTTCTCATAATCATTATTGTCACAGACGTCCCACTGGATCATTATTGTCACCGATGTCCCACTGGGTGTGAGTTTTCCTTGCCCTTATGTGGGCCTACCGAGGATGTCGTGGTGGTTTGTGCAGCCCTTTGAGACACTAGTGATTTAGGGCTATATAAGTAAACATTGATTGATTGATTGATTAATCGAGACGAGACGTAACAAACGCATGGATAATGATCTCAGCGTCGTTAGTGGACAAAATGGAGCGAATTTTAGCGATATTACGGAGATGAAAGAAGGCCGTTTTAGTAACGCTTTTAATGTGTTAAAGGAGAGAGTTGAGTCGAAGATAATACCCAGATTCTTTACCGAGTCACCTTGTGTAATTGTTTGGTTGTCAGATGTTGAGATGGTATTATTAAATAGATGTCGGTGTCTAGCAGGACCGATAATCAGCATTTCCGTTTTCTTGGCGTTGAGTTGCAAAAAGTTAGTGGACATCCATTGTTTAATTTTATTAAAACACGCCTCCAGCTGACTACAATCTGGCATGTTGGTCAGCTTTAGGGGCATGTAGAGTTGGGTGTCATCAGCATAACAGTGAAAGCTAACACCGTATTTGCGTATGATGTCACCTAACGCAGTGGATCTCAAATGGGGGTACGCGTACCCCTAGCGATACTTGAAGGTATGCCAAGGGGTACATGAGATTTTTTTTTAATATTCTAAAAATAACAACAATTCAAAAATCCTTTATAAATATATTTATTGAATAATACTTCAACAAAATATGAATGTAAGTTCATAAACTATGAAAATAAATACAACAATGCAATCATCAGTGTTGACAACTATATTTTTTGTGGACATGTTCCATAAATATTGATGCTAAAGATTTATTTTTTCGTGAAGAAATGGTTAGAATTAAGTTCATGAATCCAGATGGATCTCTATTACAATCCCCAAAGAGGGCACTTTAAGTAGATGATTACTTCTATGTGTAGAAATCTTTATTTATAATTGAGTCACTTGTTTATTTTTCAACAAGTTTTTAGTTATTTTTACATCTTTTTTTCCAAATATTTCAAGAAAGACCACTACAGATGAGCAATATTTTGCACTGTTATACAATTTAATAAATCAGAAACTGATGACATAGTGCTGTATTTTACTTCTTTATCTCTTTTTTTCGACCAAAAATGCTTTGCTCTGATTAGGGGGTACTTGAATTGTCTTAGCATGTGATCTGCATATAGGGAAGGAGCAAATACACAGTAATACACGCAATTTGCACTCATGTTGTTACGATAGGCTACAAAATTAATGATAGCTAACGTTAGTAGCTAAAGTTTGCCAAATTGCTATCATCAGCTGACAACAGACAATACTAATCTATGTGCGAATATGCTACGTGGGTTGTTGTTCATGTGCTCAAATCCGGAAGATATAATGCTCACAACACTTTGGAACGTTAGCGCCCTCTAGGCAGCCGCTCAAGTTTGCGGACATTCCCCTTACATTTAACACAGAATGCTGCAGGGGAGTCAGTATCGAGACTGAACTGCAAGGTAGTCTCATAACTGCGTAAATTAAAAGAAGTCGGGCGTGACTTTCACTCTAGCAGATTAATGGCCGATCATTAACATCATACGTTTATTAACAACGGAAATTCATTTTGAAGGACTGTTACATAGCATGACTTAAGGATAAATGTTAGTAATAAGTCATATTCCTGTCTATTTTACAGCTCTCTGCATAACCCGAGAGATTATGTATATCTGTGTTTTAGTCCCAGTGCCACTCATTGAACAAATGTAACATGAAGTGAATGAAATAACCACCCGTTGTGAAAATCTTTCGCAGTGTCATGTGTTCAGATGTGTGACATGAGAGGAAGCTGTCTGTAAAGCTGCAGGATCATACACATGCTCTGCTACTTCAACACAAAAGGGGTTCAAAACCTGCTCGAACATAAAAAAAAATAAAAACACCAAAAACACCAGGCATGCAGTCCTGCATAGAAGAGGTTAAAACTATTAATTAAGAGTGGAACAGGTTCTTATTTTAGTCCAAAGTGTAAAAAATGATGAGCCTTTGTGAAGCGAGGCCCAGGAGCAAAGCTTTCATTAGCCTACATGCATGGCAAAAGCAATTCATCACTTTGCCTCAATGGGCAGAAAAGAGGGATCAACCTCAGCATGCTATTTATGGAGATTTACGGAAGTCTGGGAAATGCTAATATGATTAACATTTATCTACAACATGTTTGGAAATGGCCTTCCATACTCACATTTGGGCTTGAAGATTAAGAAAAAGTATTGTGACGAAGAATGTTGCAATGAAAGACCACATAAACGGTATATATGTGTGTGTGTGTATATATATATATATATATATATATATATATATATATATATATATATATATATATATATATATATATATATATATATATATATATATATATATATATATAAATGTACATTGTACAATCATCATCATCATTTATTTTTATTCCTTTCATGAAAATGCATATTTACAAGCCACGTACAATTGACACCATTCATCCATCCATCCATCATCTTCCGCTTATCCGAGGTCGGGTCGCGGGGGCAGCAGCCTAAGCAGGGAAGCCCAGACGTCCCTCTCTCCAGCCACTTCCTCTAGCTCTTCCCGGGGGATCCCGAGGCGTTCCCAGGCCAGCCGGGAGACATAGTCTTCCCAACGTGTCCTGGGTCTTTTCCGTGTGGCCTCCTACCAGCTGGACGTGCCCTAAACACCTCCCTAGGGAGGCATTCGGGTGGCATCCTGACCAGATGCCCGAACCACCTCATCTGGCTCCTCTCGATGTGGAGGAGCAGCGGCTTTACGTTGAGTTCCTCCCGGATGGCAGAGCTTCTCACCCTATCTCTAAGGGAGAGCCCCGCCACACGGCGGAGGAAACCCATTTCGGCCGCTTGTACCTGTGATCTTATCCTTTCGGTCATGACCCAAAGCTCATGACCATAGGTGAGGATGGGAACATAGATCGACCGGTAAATTGAGAGCTTTGTCTTCCAGCTCAGCTCCTTCTTCACCACAACGGATCGGTACAACGTCCGCATTACTGAAGACGCCGCACCGATCCGTCTGTCGATCTCACGATCCACTCTTCCCCCACTCGTGAACAAGACTCCTAGGTACTTGAACTCCTCCACTTGGGGCAGGGTCTCCTCCCCAACCCGGAGATGGCACTCCACCCTTTTCTGGGCGAGAACCATGGACTCGGACTTGGAGGTGCTGATTCTCATTCCGGTCGCTTCACACTTGGCTGAGAACCGATCCAGTGAGAGCTGAAGATCCCGGCCAGATGAAGCCATAAGGACCACATCATCTGCAAAAAGCAGAGACCTAATCTCGTGGCCACCAAACCGGAACCCCTCAACGCCTTGGCTGCGCCTAGAAATTCTGTCCATAAAAGTTATGAACAGAATCGGTGACAAAGGACAGCCTTGGCGGAGTCCAACCCTCACTGGAAACGTGTCCGACTTACTGCCAGCAAACGGACCAAGCTCTGACACTGATCATACAGGGAGCGGACTGCCACAATAAGACAGTCCGGTACCCCATACTCTCTGAGCACTCCCCACAGGACTTCCCGAGGGACACGGTCGAATGCCTTCTCCAAGTCCACAAAGCACATGTAGACTGGTTGGGCAAACTCCCATGCACCCTCAAGAACCCTGCCGAGAGTATAGAGCTGGTCCACAGTTCCACGACCAGGACGAAAACCACACTGTTCCTCCTGAATCCGAGGTTCGACTATCCGGCGTAGCCTCCTCTCCAGTACACCTGAATAAACCTTACCGGGAAGGCTGAGGAGTGTGATCCCACGATAGTTGGAAGGCACCCTCCGGTCCCCCTTCTTAAAGAGAGGAACCACCACCCCGGTCTGCCAATCCAGAGGTACCGCCCCCGATGTCCACGCGATGCTGCAGAGTCTTGTCAACCAAGACAGCCCCACAGCATCCAGAGTCTTAAGGAACTCCGGGCGGATCTCATCCACCCCCGGGGCCTTGCCGCCAAGGAGCTTTTTAACTGCCTCAGCGACCTCAGCCCCAGAAATAGGAGAGTCCACCACAGATTCCCCAGGCACCGCTTCCTCAAAGGAAGACGTGTTGGTGGGATTGAGGAGGTCTTCGAAGTATTCCCTCCACCGATCCACAACATCCGCAGTCGAAGTCAGCAGAACACCATCTGCACCATACACGGTGTTCGGAAGTCATTTTCCATGGCTTCCCCGAACTCTTCCCATGTCCGAGTTTTTGCCTCCGCGACCGTTTAAGCTGCACACCGCTTGGCCCGTCGGTACCCGGCCACTGCCTCCGGAGTCCTATGAGCCAAAAGAACCCGATAGGACTCCTTCTTCAGCTTGACGGCATCCCTCACTGCTGGTGTCCACCAACGGGTTCTGGGATTACCGCCACGACAGGCACCAACAACCTTGCGGCCACAGCTCCAATCACCCGCCTCGACAATAGAGGTTCGGAAGATGGTCCACTCGGACTCAATGTCCCACACCTCCCTCGTGACATGTTCAGAGTTCTCCCGGAGGTGTGAATTGAAACTCTCTCTGACAGGAGACTCTGCCAGACGTTCCCAGCAGACCCTCACAATGCGTTTGGGCCTGCCAGGTCTGTCCGGCATCCTCCCCCACCATCGCAGCCAACTCACCACCAGGTGGTGATCGGTAGAAAGCTCCGCCCCTCTCTTCACCCGAGTGTCCAGAACATGAGGCCGCAAATCCGATGACACAACTACAAAGTCGATCATGGAACTGCGGCCTAGGGTGTCCTGGTGCCAAGTGCACATATGGACACCCTTATGTTTGAACATGGTGTTTGTTATGGACAATCCGTGACGAGCACAAAAGTCCAATAACAAAACACCACTCGGGTTTGGATCCGGGCGACCATTCTTCCCAATCACGCCTCTCCAGGTTTCACTGTCGTTGCCAACGTGAGCGTTGAAGTCCCCCAGTAGGACAAGGGAATCACCCGGGGGAGCACTTTCCAGTACTCCCTCGAGTGTACCCAAAAAGGGTGGGTATTCTGAACTGCTGTTTGGTGCGTAAGCACAAACAACAGTCAGGACCCGTCCCCCCCACCCGAAGGCGAAGGGAAGCTACCCTCTCGTCCACCGGGTTGAACTCAAACGTGCAGGCTTTGAGCCGGGGGAAACGAGAATTGCCAACCCAGCCCGTCGCCTCTCACTGCCGGCAACACCAGAGTGGAAGAGGGTCCAGTCCCTCTCGAGAGAACTGGTTTCAGAGCCCTTGCTGTGCGTCAAGGTGAGTCCGACTATATCCAGACGGAACTTCTCTACCTCGCGGACTAGCTCAGGCTCCTTCCCCCCCAGTGAGGTGACGTTCCACGTCCCAAGAGCTAGCTTCTGTAGCCGAGGATCGGACCGCCAAGTGCCCTGCCTTCGGCTGTCGCCCAGCTCACAATGCACCCGACCTCTATGGCCCCTCCTATGAGTGGTGAGCCCATTGGAGGGATGACCCACGTTGCCTCTTCGGGCTGTGCCCGGCCGGGCCCCATGGGGACAGGCCCGGCCACCAGGCGCTCGCCATCGTGCCCCAACTCTGGGCCTGGCTCCAGAGCGGGGCCCCGGTGACCCGCGTCCGGGCGAGGGAAATCTGAGTTCATTTTGTTGTAATTCCATAGAAGTCTTTGAGCTGCTCTTTGTCTGATCACTCACCTAGGACCTGTTTGTCTTGGGAGACCCTACCAGAGGGCATGAAAGCCCCCAGACAACATAGCTCCTAGGATCATTGGGACACGCAAACTCCTCTACCACGATAAGGTAGCAGCTCAGAGAGGAGACAACAATTGACACTTTCATTGTTTTTTTTTGTTTTTTTTTCTTATACATTTCCATGATCAGAAATGAATTTGACTGTAAAATAAAATGTTTAATAAAGCAATGTTTCCTGCACGTTTATCTGATTGCATATTTAATACTGTAACTACAATTTAAAAACGGAATATTTTTCAACTAAAAATAGCATGTGTGTTAAGTCCATTGGTTCCTAAAATGAGATGTTACCAAGAAATAGAATGACTTATAAAAATATACAATAATCCTATTGATATTTTTTCAGGGCTGTCAAAAATAGTGAGTTAACATATGAGATTAATCATATAAAAATATTGCATTTACAACGTCTTAACACAGATTAATCACACAAATTTCAAACATATAAATGATGCGAATTCAAGTAAACCATTTCAAAAATGTTCCTGTATGACATTCTAACAATAAAATTGCCTTTGTGTCCAAATATCGGGGTCTTTTTTGAGTTAATTTAAATCATGCGAGCAAGTAGTAGCCTATTATGAAACCTTGATTATTTCAAATGTAAAAGTTTGTTTAGTGTACTTAAAAAATCAATTTGTTACTGCAAATGATTTTTCATATTTGTGTTCGCTCTTAACACAGCTATACATTTAGTATATTGTCCTTAAAAAAACCAACACATTTTCTATTAATGCACTCATGGCAAAGTACAATCTCAATGTTGATGATGTGAATTTATTTGAACAAAAGAATGAAGGTTAGGGCACCCAGAACAATTTTAATTTTTTTAAACTACAGCTATTTCCACTACTGCTCTATCTTGCCGCATACCCCAGGGATCAATACCGGGACCAAAATTGTTCAATCTCTATATAAATTACATTTGTAAAGTTACAGAGGACTTAAGGTTAGTATCATTTGCAGACAATTTCAATCAATCAATCAATCAATGTTTACTTATATAGCCCTAAATCACTAGTGTCTCAAAGGGCTGCTGACTGTTTTGTTCAGGAGATAACACACAGAAGCTAATACAAATAATAACAGAAGGAATGAACAAATTAAAAAGATGGTTTGACAAAGACAGACTATCCTTAAACCTCAGCAAAACTAAAATAATGCTAATTGGAAGGAGGGAAAGTCAAACACAAATTGAAATAGACAGAGTATACATTTAAAAGGTAAAATAAATCAATCTTCAGGGGATACACAAGATGATAAAATACAAATGTTTGTATATTGAAAATCTCAAATAAAAATATACAACATAAAGTAGCAAGAAACATTTCAATAATGAATAAAACAAAATATGGATCAGAAATCACTATATATTCTCTGATGCTTGCTAGTGTTACCATATCTGAATTATTGTGTAGAAATATGGGGAAATAACTACACAAGTACACTTCATTCACTAACCGTGATAGAAAAAGACTAATTAGAATAATACATAATGCTGGATATAGATAACACTCAAACCCTTTATTAATTAAAACAAATAGAGTGAAAATCAAATACTTGGTACATTTGAAAACAGCTAAAATTATGTACAAAGACAACCATAACCACCAACCCCAAAATGTACAACAAATCTAAACTAAATAGGAGAAATATAATCTTAGAGAAAAATATAATTCAAAAGATTTGCATGCACGTAAAAAACTTAAAACTTCAATAAATAGGTATGTGGAAATAACTTATGGTATGGATTAAGCAAATGAGTCAAACAAAGTACGTATATAATACATTAAAAAAAATATTCATCTACAAGTGTTTACAAAATAGAAAGAAGAAGAATTTACAATTAACATCTTAAACTTAAAAAAAAACAAGTAGATTATGTGATGGTTATGTGATTAACAACTATACTTATTTAACTATTTATTAATAACTTTAAGATTTATGGATTTAAATTGTAAACACATTGAGAAAACAAAATAGAAATTAGTTTTAAATAAAATAAAACTGAAAATATGTGCTGTATCATTTGAAACTTTGTGCATGTTCAAAATAAACTCAAACCATAAACCATTTCCCCTAAAACACACAATGGGACTATAAAGTGTGTTTCATCCAATTATTCAAATAATCAAATAAAATAATTTATAGATTGTCAAAATAATTGATGGATTCAGCCCTACTATATTTCATATGTTTGTTAATTCTATACTAAAAAGTCACTCCTGTTACAAAGACTGCATTTACACTGCAAGGCAAAGTTGTCCAAATCTGATTTTTTTTTACCAAACCTGTTATTTTCCTTAAAATGTGTTCTTTATCAGACTCCAGCACAAACACTCACATGCCCCAATGTGGCCTCAATGTGACATTGACGTCACTTGCATGCGCAGGTCGATAAAGGGAAAACAAAGTTGACCGGATTCTTTAAATCAAGTTGCAACTACTACTACAAAATAAAATAAAAGTTACCACTCCTTAAAAATGTGTGTTATTTTACGTGCAAATAAATGAAAGTAATGTATGAACGGATATACTGTATATACTGTAATAAAACTGGGAGGGTTCTAATGTTTTCATGTCTTTCAAGTAGAGGAGTCACAGACATCAGTGTGGATCAACCTTAGCTTTATTTTTCGACTGACTTACGTGAACAACTCACGCCACATACGCCAGAGCATACAAGTCAATTGTAATCCTTCAGAAATCACTATTTATTCAGAATCAAATTATATAATTTGTATACAGGTATCTTCATACATCACATATATCCTATAGGACACATTTCACCACACGTAGTGTGTGTGAGACAGTCATTGGTACTTTAACTTTAACTTACCATATTTTTCAGAGTGTAAGTCGCACCTGCTGAAAATGCGTAATAAAGAAGGAAAAAAACATATTTAAGTCGCACTGGATTATAAGTCGCATTTTTTCGGGACATTTATTTGATAAAACCCAACACCAAGAATAGACATTTGAAAGGCAATTTAAAATAAATAAAGAATAGTGAACAACAGGCTGAATAAGTGTACGTTATATGACGCATAAATAACCAACTGAGAAGGTGCCTGGTATGTTAACGTAACATATTATGGTAAGAGTCATTCAAATAACTATAACATATAGAACATGCTATACGTTTACCAAACTATCTGTAACTCCTAATCGCTAAATCCCGTGAAATCCTATACGTTTAGTCTCTTACGTGAATGAGCTAAATAATATCATTTGATATTTTACGGTAATGTGTTAATAATTTCACACATAAGTCGCTCCTGGGTATAAGTCGCACCCCCGGCCAAACTATGGAAAAAACTGCGACTTATAGTCCGAAAAATACGGTATTTGCGCAATATTGAGGCACTAAATATTTGGAGGCCGAAAAAATACTTTGCTCACCCCAACTTGATGTTGTATTGATATATCTTTAGCGGGCAGGCTATATCTTTTCCTGCAAACACAAATGACGTAGTCAGCCAGTGATGACGTATCACTCTTAATCGGGTCACATGCATTCAGGTCACATTTCTGTTTACACTGAAGACCCATTTCAAAAAGATCAGATTCCAATCAAACCTTCTTTGCTGTGGACTGGATCTGATCCAAAAAAGATCACTTTAGAGCAGGGGTAGGGATCCTATGGCTCTAGAGCCAGATGTGGCTCTTTTGATGACTGCATCTGGCTCTCAGATAAATCTTAGCTGACATTGCTTAACACGATAAGTAATGAATAATTCCGCTGGTAATCACAGTGTCAAAAATAACGTTCAAAACACAAAACATTCACATGCATTTTAATGCATTCATCCGGTTTCTACCGCACGAGTTCAAGAAGTCACATTAATGGTTAGAATTATTTTATTTATTGTTGGTTAGCTTCAGAATAACAATGTTATTAAAAAGAATAAGAGACTTATTATACTCTAAAAATGTTGGTCTTACTTAAAAATGCACGCATTTAGTTGTATTCAGTCTTAAAAAATTATTATATGGCTCTCACGGAAATACTTTTTAAAATATTTGGCTTGTATGGCTCTCTCAGCCAAAAATGTTCCCGACCCCTGCTTTAGAGCATTGAGACTGGCAAAAAAATGTCTGATCTGTGTCACTTCAGGGCAAAAAAAAAAATTAGATGCAGTGTAAACGGGGCCTTTCAGTGCTGCTATTCAAATGTTTAATTTGAATAGCAGGGAACCTTGTGCAAAAATAAAAACTGTTGCATGTGATAGGACAACACTCATGTTGAGTATTTTGATGTGTTTTTAAAAAAGACAAAAATGTGCATGTTTATTTTGAAGGCGTTACAACAAATGGCGCAATGGCTCATATATTTTTATTTAAATCTGTCACACTAATGGAAGATTTTTCTCTCTCTATTTCCTCCCCTCCCTCTAAATATTGCTCTTTACGTGCGTCTGTCCCCATCCGAAGGCGCGATGAGCAGAGCAGCGCTTTTGTCCTGCCAGAGTGTCTCTGACAAAAAATATGAACTGTTCCATGGATTAGTGGAGCAGAGATTTATTTAATGCATCCTCATAGAGAATGGTTCAAATCTATTTTGGGATACAGAGCTTGCCAAGCTCTAAGCCTGTTAATATATGCCTGCTACAGTTTAAAGAGAGAGGGTTCACAGACCCTTTTTTACGCCGCGATCATCAGGATCTTACCCCAGTCATTGAATATGAAAATATCGAGGGCTGCCAGCCAATTTATTGTTTTTAGACAAAGCGGAGAAAGGGCTTGTTTGATGCCCTCTCTCCTGTCTCTTGTTTGTGGGCTCTGTCTAAATATTTGATGTCCTAGAGAATGATTGTGATAGTCAGCAGATAAAATACCGCGCATGCATATGCCATGAGAGGCCCTATTTAAGATAGCGGCTTAAGGTTCTGAGAGGCCAACAAAGCCACGGATGGAAAGACTGCGCTGCATTTGCATTTAAGCTGTGGATTTAGGAAGAGCTCCAGCCGAATGAATACTAATAGTGTGTCTCATTTAAAATGCAAAGTATTTACCTTAAAATTGATTCAATCAAAAACACTGTAAATAAATAAGTGCTGTACAGTGCACAATGATCTAAATATCCATGTATTGCAAACCTTCAGGATTCTCACCTCTAGAAGAAAAAAAAACTATCTCAGGGCATTGTTCAAGGCTCAGCCAGCAAAGTCCCAAAACTAAACAAACAATCCCTCCACATAAACTCTACTACACTTCCCAGCATGCCTCAGGGGGATAAGGTTTGGACCGCTTCTCTTCACAGTGCACAGTGACAGAGAGTGACACAAAAGAGGAAAGCCAGGGGGTGTGCAGGAGTGGGGGAGAGAGAGACGGACAAAAGAGAAGACATGGGCTTTGCACGGAGGACACGATAAAGCCAGTAGCATTATCGTCAGTGTGAAAGACGGGGGCCATACTTCAAACGGGATTTTCTCTCCATGACAGGATACTCCGCTGACGCAGAGCAAATAGCTCTCTGTAGCAGTATATAGCTGCAGGGCTCCTGGGCTTCTTTGGAAAGGCAACAAACTACAATGCGCTGATAGGATCTTGTAAGAGACGGCTTGGCACCGATATCGCGGGTGAAGAAATAAAATGGCATTGCAGAGACATGCAAAATAACAGCAAATTACTTTTTCAAATGGACGTGTAAACTCTTGACAGAGAGCGAACGGGTAATATGGTTGTCCCGATCCGATATCGACACCGGATTACCGTCCCAAAAAAAAACACATATCAACAGTATAAAACAAAGTTAGACAGCCAGTTAACATCTAAATGTTCTCCAATAAGCACACAAGGTTGGTATTTTCTCGTGTGTTAGTGAAGTCATTTACAAAAGGTAAACATAAGCTATGAGGAGCTAGCAGCTACACAACAGCTAAGCACACAATACCACACAAGCTAGACATACATAATAAGTGTCACTAATTATAAACAGTCTAAAAAACATACTTGCCAACCCTTCCGGATTTTCCAGTTGACTCCCGAAATTCAGCGCCTCTCCCAAAAACTTTCCGGAAGAAATTTTCTCCCGAAAAATCCCCCGAAATTCAGCCCAAGCTGGAAGCCACGCCCCCTCCAGCTCAAACATGCACAGTTCGAAGCTTGAAAAGGAGGATTGCAGGCGGATCTGATGGCATTTAAAGTCATTTTTAAAAACGACTGCTAATCCTCCTCCGACTGCGGAGAATTAAAGTAGGAACACTCCGGAAGCAGAAGTTCATTAAGAGGGGCGTACTCACCGGCTCTCAGCCATGTTTCCGTCACGCAGAGGAAGTCCGCGGGAAGTGAAGAAAACTTTCAGGATAAACGTTTTGTTTGTCAAAGATCTTGCGTTCACAAGACCGAACCTGGCGGGGGCCAGCACGTCCAAGGGTGCAGCTAATCCAGGTGGGGCCCGACACACAGCTCGCAGGTGGCGGGGGAGAGGACGACAGAGACGAAAATAGACGCAAACAATACAAAAACGAACAGAGCTGACAGTAAGAGACGCCAGGCCAAAGCACATACTGGCGCCATCTTCTGGAAACTCTGAAGTGACGTTAATCAAATAGTGAAAGGTAAGTGTTGTTGTTTTTTTTTTAGTAACCATCAAGCACAGTACAGTTAGTAGAACAACTGTGTTTTTATTACTGTGTATTTGATAGGTGCCGCCGGAAATTCAACTATTCATTTTATTTATATATATATATATATATATAATAAAATGAATATATATAGCTAGAATTCAATTAAAGTCAAGTATTACATATATATATATATATATATATATATATATATATATATATATATATATATATATATATGTTTCATGTCGTTCTCGCCAGTACCAGTATCCTAAATGCCGGTCAAAGTGGTCCAGGTGAGATGCATGATTTATGATTTTCAATAAACTTACAGGGAGCAAGGAAATGAATACTGTAAAAAGCAGACCACTCAATGATGTAAATATAAACACGGAAGTGATTATGTTGCCGCTATAAATAGTTTGTCTGCATTAGTGCTTACAATACTAATACTCGGTTATCATTCAAATCACAAAATGTAAATTGAGTATTGTTAGCGCTTTTTGAATGGTTGTATATTGGATTTTATGGGCGGAAAAGTGGAGCTCCCATTGGCTACGCTGTGAGCAGACTTTTATTTACATCTTTTTAACATTTAAAATGCATTAAAAAATGTATTTCATAATGAATGTGAAGTGTAGGCAACATTCCCTACAAATGTGCAGTCTCCCTTTAAAGACAGCGTAAATCCATTCCAGACGGCATTTAATAAATAGGTTAGTGTTCTTTAATATCTGCCTTTGGTCTCTGTTTGACTATTATAACTTGATCGAGCCTTTTTTTAACTTTCCACAGTTCAACAAAATAACAAAAGTACGGTATTTTTCGGACTATAAGTCGCAGTTTTTTTCATAGTTTGGTCGGTGTTGCGACTTATACTCAGGAGCAATTTATGTGTGAGATTATTAACACATTACCATAAAAAAATTAATAATATTATTTAGCTGTGGCCCTGCGATGAGGTGGCGACTTGTCCATGGTGTACGCTGCCTTCCGCCCGATTATAGCTGAGATAGGCACCAGTGCCCACCGCGACCCCAAAGGGAATAAGCGGTAGAAAATTGGATGGATGGATTATTTAGCTCATTCACGTAAGAGACCAGACGTATAAGATTTCATGGGATTTAGCGATTAGGAGTGACAGATTGTTTGGTAAATTTATAGCATTTTCTATATGTTATAATTATTTGAATGATTCTTACCATAATATGTTACGTCAACATACCAGGCACCTTCTCAGTTGGTTATTTAAGTGTCATATAACGTACACTTATTCAGCCTGTTGTTCACTATTCTTTATTTATTTTGAATTGCCTTTCAAATGTCTATTCTTGGTGTTGGGTTTTATCAAATAAATTTCCCCCAAAAATGCGACTTGTATATGTTTTTTTCCTTCTTTATTATGCATTTTCGGCAGGTGCGACTTATACTCCGGAACGACTTATACTCTGAAAAATAAGTGTATAATTCATGCTGATATCGTATCAGATCAATATCGGTAAGTGGAAAAAGTAGTATCGGGACACCCTTAACAGTTATTGTTGCTTAAATGTCAGTAGCTGCTTAAACAGAAGCAATATTGTATGGATTTAATGCAAATACAAAGCATGCAGCTATCTCCATGTACAGTATTTATCTATATGATCATAGACTGTTTTTAATGTATAGTGCTCCACTTGTGAGTTCAGTACTTACAGTAATGAGTGATAACATAAATGACCTTGCCTCTTCCCAGTCAGCTGCTGTCGGACAGGTTCCAGCTCCTTGTGACCTGGACCCACAAAGTAGTATAAAAAAATGGATTGAATTAAATTGGTGTTGTCAAAGAATTGTTGTTTGAATTAGTATACTCTTGAATTTTGATTAGTTGCGAATAATCACAATGAATTACTTGCTTTCATAACTTAACCTTTAAGAAAGACCACAATATTTTAAACAGAAAGTAACATTTTTAATTGTTTCACCTGAATGCAACTCATTTGCTCAAAACTTGGTGGCAATATAGTATGAAGTGCACATGTTGAACAATTTTGCAATAATGTTGCAAACCGATGAAGCAAAAATCATCTTTGCACTGACAGAAGTTAAGACCTGATTACAGACCGTATGAAAAATTATACACCGCCTTTAAGGTAACACATCCAGAGTAAAGGTGATGAAGTATGTACAGTCAAAATAAATTGTGTGATTAATCTGCGTTTATACATGATTAATGCCATTTTTTTGTGGTCAATCACGTGTTGACATGTTAACATTGACATCCCTACTTTAACCTGTTTCACTGCTGCAAACCCTAAATTAGGTTTTCGGTAGGTATGCTTTGAAATTGTACTATTGATTATCTATTGCAGTGTCCATAGATCATTTGGAATCCATCCATCAATCAATAAATGAATTAGGGTTGTCAATGTGAATGTAGATAAAAGGGGTTTGTTTGCAACTTTTGCTCTTTTTAAGCAGCCGTGTAAAGATTGCAAAAACAAGATCCACAGTCTTAATCCATCATCATTATAAATCAGAATAAAAATGTTTATATAATTAACTCATCTGCAGCTCAGAAATGACTGAAAATTCTAAACAGCACGTTTGCTCTGTCAATAGTAAATTTGAGCTCAACAAAATCATGATGGCACAATCGACCAATTGTATTCACTTTCATCTTAAAATATCACATTAATAACACAAAATAAGTATAATGGAGATACATTTTTGTTTTACAGTTTTTTTTATTAACATGAACATGATGTTAAAAGTGTTTAGTAAATGTGTTAAGTGCATGCATATCCTCTTCTTTCCCCACTCTCTTTGCTCATGCAAAATTAAACACCAGAATCATTAATTACAAATAAAATGTATTTGAATTATTTGCGAAATATCAAAATTAATCCACAGCAACCATGCAATTATTAACATGAAATACTTAATCTGAAAATTTAAATCGTTAGACAGATTTTATTTGGAAAATAAGAATTAAATAGTTATTTATTAAAGCACATGGAAATATCTATTGAATATTGTTGAACTAATGATGCATTTATGTTATTATTGTTTCGGGTTATGCTAAGTTAAAATGTGTGGGCCAAGTCTAAACGCAAGTGCAATTGTACTGACATATGGAGCCAAAACACTGCCAGTAAATGTCGGGATTAAAAATAAAAACCTGTTATTGTCGAGGAGTAGGATCGATACTGAAACAAGTATGAATATTGTAAAATGTTGAAATAAAAAAATAAAGAAGATTGGCATTAAAAAAACTCAATATTTTTGTGGATCTCTTTTGTAAGCTGTGTTTTTTAATGCCAATCTTCAGGTTGTTGTTTTTTACACAATTATTGTTTTCTTAAGTGTTCCAAGTTTTTATTTTTTCAACTGTGCATTTTTCAGATTCACTTTCCTGTTTTTCAGTATCAATTTCCTGACAGGGTTTTTATGTAGAAAAACAAAAAAAATCAACACTTGAAAAAAAATTTACAAAAAAATTGGAGGATTGAGAGTGAAAAGAAGTTCATAGTACTAAAAGAGATCCATAACAATTGAATATTTTAGATCATTGTGTTTTATTTTTCAATTCAGCAATTTCAACATTTGACAATAGAATACATGTTTCAGTGTCAATGTTTTTTTTTTTTTAATACCAAAAGTTGGTGGCAGCGTTCTGGCTCCATAGTAACACCATAAAAGGGAACATTATCACAATTTCTGAAGGGTTAAAACCAATAAAAATCAGTTCCCAGTGGCTTATTTTCTTTTTCGAAGTTTTTCTCAAAATTTTACCCATCACGCAATATCCCAAAAAACGGCTTCAAAGTGCCTGATTTACACCATCGCTATATCCACCTGTCTATTGTCCTGTGACGTCACAGCGGGACGCCCCCAAAAACAAACGTGGCGGATAGCACAGAAAGGTATAGCATAATAGCTCGGATTCAGACTCGGATTTCAGCACCGTAAGCGATTCAACAGATTACGCATGTATTGAAACGGATGGTTGGAGTATGGAGGCAGGTACCGAAAACAAAATTAAATGATAAATAAATGATAAAATGGGTTGTACTTGTATAGCGTTTTTTTTACCTTCAAGGTACTCAAAGCACTTTGACACTACTTCCACATTTACCCATTCACACACACATTCACACACTGATGGAGGGAGCTGCCATGCAAGGCGCTAACCAGCACCCATCAGGAGCAAGGGTGAAGTGTCTTGCTCAGGACACAACAGACGTGACGAGGTTAATACTAGGTGGGGATTGAACCAGGGACCCTCGGGTTGTGCACGGCCACTCTCCCACTGCGGCACACCGTCCCAATTAAAGAAGAAACAGAAGCTTTTGAGCCATATCACGACAGACAGCGGCACAGGAGGAAGCACGGACGATTTCTGCGATCACCTTCTAACTAACGATTGGTATGTGTTTGTTTGGCATTAAATGTGGGTGGAGGGAAAGGCTGGATGCAAATATAGCTACAAATGAGGCATAACGATGCAATATGTACATACAGCTAGCCTAAATAGCATGTTTGCATCGATTAGGTAGCAGTCATGCCGTGACCAAATATGTCTGATTAGCACACTCAACATCAATAACATCAACAAAACTCATCTTTGTGATTTCGTTGACTTTATCGTTGGAAATTCATCTGCTTTGAGTGTCGCAGGATATCCACACATTCTTGCCACCTCTGCCATCTCTGTTGTAGCATAGCTGTCATCGGTACAGTGTGCAGAACAAACGAGGGACTTTCGCATCTTTTGACCACTGGTGCAACTTGAATCCGTCCCTGATCATGTTGTTACACCCTCCAACAACACACCGACGAGGCATGATGTCTCCAAGGTACAGAAAACAGTCAAAAAAACGGAAAATAACAAAGCTGATTTGTCTTGGTGTGTGTAATGTGTTTGAGAAAATGGCGGATTGCTTCTTGTTGTGACGTCACGGGTGAAAGGTCATTGCTCCGAAAGCAAACAATTGAAAGGCGTTTAAATCGCCAAATTCACCCTTTCAGAGTTCGGGAATCGGTTAAAAAAAAAACATATGTTTTTTTTCTGCAACATCAAGATATATATTGACGCTTACATAGGTCTGGTGATAATGTTCAATTTTAAGGAAGGTGATTGCTTTGATGTGTTGGGACGACTTTATTGTTTATGATTGATTTCTGATTATTTACTTGCTGGTAAATAACTTACAAGACCTACAAGGGATCTGTCTCGTTTATTAAAGTCTCGATGACTTTAAGTCATTTGGACAAATGACTTAAAGTGGTGACCGAGGCCTTATACTTTAGCTACAAAAGTGAAGGTATTAGGCTTTGCAAATATGACTCTTGCAAGGAACCCACAGGGTTCAATCAATTAGTCTGTGATTATTATTACTTCTGTTGTTGTTACTAGTCCCAGCAGTCTGGCTGTTATGGTAACCCTAGATGCAGCCCGAAGTACTAATCCTTGGCCCTTTCTTAACCTTAACCTTTACTCCTTTAATCAACATCATATTCTGAGCAAGTGGGCAAAATATTGACATGTTATGAGTGAGAATGTGTCTTTACTCAGAGCAGAGCTTGTTTGTGTGCTTGCGTATGCTGCTGTACGTGCGTAAGAATGTACAGTGTGTGTTTTTCTGTCCAAAACTTCTTTTTCATCTTTTGTCGCACTTGAAAGTAAGAAAGACATTTGGCTCCCAGTGGATGGGAGGAAGAAAGGCTTTCATTGCAGATGAGTTGCAGTTGGTGTCTTTCTAAAGTACATTTACTGACAAACAATGGATTGGGTTCAGCCTCAGAAGTTCTAATTTGACTTAATCACACCAATACAAAAACAAAAGCCAGAACAAATTCATACCCCAGACTGACAGAACAGTTATTGTGTTTATAATGTTCAATATTTAACCCATCTGTCCTCAATTCCGAGAGTGTCTACTGAGAAGTTGGATCCTTCAGCAAATAAAAAGTGGACAGCGAGATAAAAGAAAAGCACGTAAACACAGAGGCAAGCAAACATCGCAGTGAGACAAAGATATTTCCTATGCAAAGCTGGCACACAATGTCGTGTGTGATAGCGACCAATCCCGTCCAAGTCACACGCAGGGGGGAACAAGGGGGGCAGAAAAGAGGTCGGCCGCCTCCATCTTCCGATGTCCCCCCCCCCCTTCAGCTTTGATTCCGCTGATCCGGTATCTTGCCATATAGCAGGGAAAACAAAGCAGATTTTAGCGTTGGGCTAATCTCATTAAGAAACTCTAACCAGTGCTGCAGTCTCAGTCTGCACCCTGGTCCAGCCAAGGCTCAGGCAGGCAGGTGTAATGTTACATAATTAGCCTCTAAACGGTCAAAAGGAGATTATTGCTAGCCAGTATATGCAGAGGACACAACACCACCCCCTGGTAACTGCTGGGGTAGAATAAGACCAAAAATACCTCTTATTTTTCAATTAATCTGAGGACCAGCTGTCATTTGGTTCTCTTTGATGAAAGAATATGAGTTTGATTATTAGTACGGGTGGTTAAACAAAGATCAACAATTTTGTGATTGTTGCGACTTAAAATGCCTAATGACCATTTTTTTTCAATCATTTTAAGTCAACTTGTAATTTCATGATTTTTTTTTATATCAATGTTTAAAATGGATTTTAACAGGAAGACTTGAAGGCAGTACAAACATATACTAAGACCTCATTGTCAAATTACTGTACAGTTTGAATGAACTATAACTGATAAAAGTTATAATTGATTATCAACACAAGTAATGGCTTATTTATTAAAGTTAAAGTTAAAAGTACCAATGATTTTCACACACACTAGGTGTGGTGAAATGTGTCCTCTGCATTCAATCCATCCCCTTGTTCACCCCCTGGGAGGTGAGGGGACCAGTGGGCAGCAGCGGTGGCCGCGCCCGGGAATCAATTTTGGTGTTTTAACCTCCAATTCCAACTCTTGATGCTGAGTGCCAAGCAGGGAAGTAATAGGTCACATTTTTATAGTCTTTGTTATGACTCGGCCGGTGTTTGAACTCATAACCTACCGATCTCAGGGCGGACACTCTAACCACTAGGCCACTAAGTAGGTTAATATAATTACTATTATTATTATTATTATTATTATTATTATTATTATTATTATTATTATTATTATTATTATTATCATTATATTCGCTATCTGCTCTGTCATCCACAAGTTAGAAACACTGTACGTGTACGATTTACTCTTAAACATTTAATTATGTTCTAACACAATTACCCCCACACATTCAGAGCATTTGTGAGCTGTTGAGAGCGATCTATAGCCCTAATTTTTGTTGGTAAATGAGAGCCGGTGAGAGATCACCATCACGCTTCAACATCTCTAACATGTAAATGCTGCATCTTTGCTCAGTCAGCATTGCAAAAGAAAATATGGTCTTGATTGTCTTACCGTGGGTAAATAAATGTTAAATAAATACATGTAAACTAGGAGTTAAATGCTTATAGGCTCCATTACCCAGAAGGCTTAGTGCTGGAAGTAGGCCTAAGCTCCATTGGAGGATGGCAATTGTGCCATTTGAGTTCGATTTCTGAATGTGAACCCTACATATCTCTATTGGATGGTTTCAAATTAACAATAAAATATCGGAGAATGATTAAAAGTACAAATGCCTTTCAATTGATATCATTGTTAAAACATTTAAAATGATTTAGATAGCCCTTTTTGCTTTTGTCTTTTTTAATTTTTTTCATATTTTTTTTCATGTTATTACTCTATCTGTATTTGCTTTTTTTTCCTTTCCTTGATGTTGAAAATGCCTTGACTTTTGTGTGAATTTCAAATGTATGTTGGTCAATAAAAAAATAAAAAATAAATAAATACAATAAAAATTGTGCCGTATGAGCAATAAAGTGTTCATTTATTGTTCGACTATGTTGTTTCTGCATCGTAGCCCATTCGAATCCTGGTCGTTTTGCATGAGAGGCGAGGGCGTTGACCACCAAGCTAAAAGCCCAGGCTGGCTAACTCGGCGGCCAACACACTTATGAAGTCATCGGGGCGTGAGGTTTACAAACATACACATGGCGCTGCCACACTGGCTGGCCCCCGTTACTCTCGTCTACACAAGAAACACATACATCTTTTAATTTGACAGCAGACATGCGTGTTTGAGCGCCATTCAGAGACAAATTCCATTCACAAAAATGACACTGAATGGGCAAAATATGCAAGGAATTTGGGGGATTTTGACAGAGTTGCAAGGCTGAGCATAATTTGCGTAAACTGCCACGATCGCAACATCACAAACTCCTGGAGGGACTGAAAGACAGCATGAAGTACTTGCATTGAAATGAAGGTTCACCATATCTGTCTAGCACCTTTTAGTAAGAAACATGTTACTTTTAAAGGCCCGGGTTTGTACTCCCACTGTGATGTTTGGTCAACCACCAGCTGCTGCACTGAAAAGGCGAACATAAGAATTTATGGAGTTGGCCTGTTCCATGAAGCCCACACCTAGTCACTCATAACCTCAGTGCCGGATTACCATATCAGATTGTTGCCATATGTAGCACGGCGCACCACTCCAGGATCTGACAGTGATCAACGGTTAGCCATCAACAGAACCATCCAACACGCTTTACTGGGAGTTCAAACACTGAGCAGACTTCATTGAGTTCACCTGGAAGTACAGTAGTTTGCTATCTGGTGAATAACCCAGAGTGTGTGAAGGGCAGATCAGGTCAGCAAAAAGACAAAACGCATTCCGTCAAAGGATCGACTCGCTCCTGCATAAAGTTGTATAACAAATGAGTGCGGCTCTTTGAACCGACTGACCACACAAGCCTGGAAGAGTCACAAGAAGCCCAACATGTGGCAGCAATAAGATGGTCCTGCCCTTGCAAAGACATGTGGGAGACACGGCATTCCAGCGGAGCTCATTAAAGCTCGAAAACATATCCAACATACACTATACCCTCAGGCTCAGCAAGCAACATGAAATATGCACAGCAGATCCTAACAACTCTTGCCCGCCACGACTTATGTTGAAACGATTTTTTTACGAATAAATTCTCTACAGAAAAATATGGTAGAACTTCCTCAAATTTGTATTGAAGCCTAAGCCTACACAATTGAGATGAGAATAATTACAAAATAGATACAGTAGTTTTGACCATTAGTTGACATGATAACAGGGATGGGCAACTTTCTAATTTGGACCGATAAAGTACCAGTTCCTGGTGGGCATCAATGTTCACAATTATCAATTTTGGTATTTTTTGGGTAAAAGGAACCCATGATAGTGTTAGTGGTTTTGACTTATAAAAGTTATAATGTTGGATACATGTGTTAAACAATGGCAAATCATAGTTTGTGCATTTGGGAATGAGTTTGCACGCTGGTTTGAATGCCTCTCTTTGTGGGATAAATTGTGACATCACAGCGATGTCGACATACTTATTTGGACAATAAATACAGCTTTCAGCCAGATGGGGAGGAGCTCTGTATGAGGCCAGCTGAGTTTGAGGTAACATAAGAGAAGGTAGGATAAAGTATTAATTTCATCTAGTCTTAGCATTTTCTAAATAATGCCAATGTGCGACATGAAGTACATGTAATGCAGTTATGCAGCTCTGTACCGATCTGAGAAAAGGCACGTGTACCTAATGTTGTGACCGGGTGAATCTATATAAATTTATATTTGACCATGTCTGGAAAAAAAAAAAACAGCGATGGCTTCAAGATATATATCTAAGCAGTGTACATTTTCAAAAGATAAATGATGGTACTTTTGGAGAGGGTGGGACGTGGTTTCATTTGCAATCTGGGAACGCCTCCGAAAACAAACATACATGCAAAATAGGTTATAAATGTTACTGTGGCACAACATTTACATCAACACATATCCAATAAATGCAAGTGTTTTAAATATAAATTTAAATCATCAAATGTCACCGTAAAATGTTTACAGTAACCTGATAATGAAAACTGCGTTGTCCTGTTGTTATATCTTGTTTTGTTACACTACTGAGTCTCATCTGCAAGTAATGTCATAGTCTTTGCATGCTGATGCAATTCCACAACATATGATTAAATTAGAACAGAGGACTACACAGAGGGGGGTTTTGCAGTGCTGAAGAGTAGGACCAACACATTGAACATCAAGATGTTGTATAAATGTATGTATGATGCATAAATAAATCCCCAAAATTTTTTTGTAGTTGATATAATTACACTATTTTCCGTACCATAGGGCGCACCGGATTATAAATTGCACTGCCGATGAGCGGGTCTAGTCAGGTTGCTTTTCATACAAAAGGTAACACCTGATTATAAAGCGCATTAGAGGGGTCATATTATTATTATTTTTTTTCTAAATGTAAAACACTTCCTTGTAAAGGTGGTTATTTGGTCAAAATGGTGCATAGATTATGTTTTACAGATCTTCTTCAGGTCGCTTTCTGACAGTCTCTTCATTATGCACGTTTTGTGGGCGGTCTTAATTACGTGGCTCACCTTCCGCAGTGTCTTATCACCGTCATCTTTGTTGTAGCGGTGTAGCGTGCAAGGACGGGAGTGGAAGAAGTGGAAAAAGATGGAGCTAACTGTTTTAATGACATTCAGACTTTACTTTTCTAGGGTGTAACCCCGCCTTCCGCCCGATTGTAGCTGAGATAGGCACCAGCGTCCCCCGCTACCCCAAAGGGAATACAGCGGTAGAAAATGGATGAATGGATTGATGGATGTACTTCTAAAAGTAGTTTTAATGCAAGATACTTTTCAGAATCAGAATCAGAATCAGCTTTATTGTCATTACGCAGGGTAACGAGACTGAGGCCATTCCATACAGTGCGATGTGTGCATGCAAGAAAACAATGTGTAAATATATAAAAATATAAAATATATAGAAGTGCAAAGAAAGGTGTGGAAAAGAACAGGGTACACTCTGTACTCTTTGTACAATGTGCACTCTGAACACTCTGTGCAAATGTATACCCTATACACTCTGTACAAATGTGACTCTATACAGTGGGTGAAATGAATATATACATGAATATCTACATGAAAAAAAAAGGGTGATTGATGGAATGGGTTATTGCAATGAAGAGGCAGTTATGAGGGTCAATGGGGCAGTCCATTCAGGGTGATTATGGCCCTGGGGAAGAAGCTGTTCTTTACCCTGTTTGTCCAGGTTTTAATGCACCTGTAGCGCTTCCCAGAGGGTAGCAGGTGGAACAGGCCAGAGCCAGGGTGGGTGCTGTCCTTGATGATGGCACTGGCTCTGTTGAGGCAACGGGAGGTGTAAATGTCCATCAGAGAGGGGAGAGGGCGGCCGATGATCTTCTGAGCCGTCTTGACCACTGTATTCAGCCTCTCCCTGTCTGCTGCAGTGCAGCTGCCGTACCATACTGTAATACAGTAGGTCAGCAGGTTTTCGATGGACGAGCGGTAGAAGGTCAGCAGCAGGTCAGGCTTCAGGTTGTACTTCCCGAGGTCTCTCAGGAAGTGTAGCTGCTGCTGAGCCTTCTTGATGATTGATGTGGTTTTGACTGTCCAGGAAAAGTCGTTAGAGATGTGGACTCCAAGGTACGTGAAGGAGTGGACCCTCGCCACACGCTCGCCGTTGATGTAGAGGGGGGCTGGGTCAGTGATGCTCCTCCTGAAGTCGACGATGACCTCTCTGGTCTTGCTGGTGTTGAGAGCGAGGTTGTTTTCCGAAGACCAGGCCGTCAGCTTCAGGACCTCCTCCCTGTAGGCAGCCTCGTCACCCCTGGAGATGAGCCCGACCACTGTGGTATGGTCAGCAAACTTGATGATAAGGTTGTCACTGTGGGCTGGACTGCAGTCATGGGTGTAGAGGCAGTAGAGGAGAGGGCTCAGCACACAGCCCTGTTGGGAGCCGATGCTCAGCGTGCGGGTGGATGAGAGGTGCGGACCAAGTCTCACATTCTGGGGTCGGTCCGTTAGGAAGTCCCTTATGCAGGCACTTGTGGGAGGGGGGAAGCCAAGAGTGTCCAGTTTATTGCAGAGTCTGTCCGGGATTATTGTATTGAAGGTAGAACTATAATCCACAGAGAGCATCCGGACGTAGCTCTGCTGCTGCTCCAGGTGGTTCAGAGCAGAGTGGAGAGCAACAGCGATGGCGTCCTCTGTGGATCTGTTCGCCTGGTATGCGAAATGGTGGGGGTCGAAGTTTGGAGGGATGTGGTCCTTGATGTGCTGAAGAACCAGTCTCTCGAAGCACTTGATGTGCTGAAGAACCAGTCTCTCGAAGCACTTCATGATTACCGGAGTGAGGGCCACTGGTCGGTAATCATTCAGGCTGGTGATGGGAGACTTCTTCGGCACAGGGATTATTGAGGATGACTTCAGGCAGGATGGGATGACTGCCTGAGCCAGGGAGAGGTTGAAGATACTGGTGAAGGGGGGGGAGCGAGCTGGTGGGCGTACGCCCTGAGCACCTTCCAGGTACTCCGTCTGGTCCGGCAGCCTTCGAAACGTGCAAAGAAACACTTAAGCTCCTCTGCCAGTGTCGCACGCTGACCCGCAGTTGTCACATCGCAGCCTCTGAAGTTTGTGATGTCATGAATGCACCGCCACATCTCCCGTGAGTTATTGCTGGACAGATGGGACTCTATGCACCTCCTGTGGTCCGCCTTTGCTTTTTTAATCCCTCTCTTCAGGTCGGCTCTAGTAGCACTGTAGAGTACCCCGTCCCCTGACCTGAAGGCTGCGTCGCGGGCCCTGAGGAGTGTGCGGACCTGGCTGGTCATCCAGGGTTTCTTGTTGGGGTTAACCCGGATGGTTTTTTTCCACAGTCACATTCCCGATGCAGAACTGTATGTAGTCCAGCACCGTTCCTGTGGCTTTCTCCAGCTCCTGTTGTTGGAAGAGGTCCCAGTCTGTGTGTTGGAAGCAGTCCTGAAGTTTGGGGAGTACATCGTCGGGCTAGGTCATAACAGTCTTTGTGACAGGCCTGTCCTGGCGTCTAATGGGGGTGTAGGTAGGAGAGAAAAGTAGGGAAAGATGGTCTGACTGTCCAAGCTGGGGGAGGGGTGTAGCTCTGTACGCGTGCTTCATGTTGCTGTACACGTGGTCCAGGGTGTTCTTGCCCCTTGTAGAACACTTCACGTGCTGGTAGAACTTAGGGAGTACAGTCTTCAGATCGGCCTTATCAAAATCCCCTGCTATGATATGAACACCGCCGGCGTCGGCCCGCTGCTGTTCGTTGACGGTTTTCAGCAGAAGAGAGAGCGCTGTGTTTACCTTGGCGTCCGGTGGAATATACACAGCCGTGATGTTAACAACAGACAGCTCTCTTGGGAGAAAAAAAAGGCCGACATCTAACAGACATGTACTCCACGTCCGGGCAACAGTGCTGTTCATTGATTGTCCCGTTGTTGCACCAGTTCTCATGCACGTAGATACAGAGACCCCCTCCTCTGCTTTTACCGGAGTCCTTAGTTCTGTCCCGGCGGAACAGTGTGGCCGGCTAGCTGGATGCTATGATCGGGTATTTCCGGGTGAAGCCAGGATTCGGTGATAATCATAGCACAACAGTCCCGAACATAGCAGTTTCCAGCGAGTACTTTTTCTTTTAGTTGAGTATTTTTATAGAGAAGAAACGCTACGTTTACTCTGCTCCATTTATCTACATTCAGCTCGCTACTCGCTACTGATTTTTATCGATCTGTTAATACACTCTTTTTGTTGTTGTTGTCAGACATACCTTCAAAGTACGATCCATCGCATGCCTGCATTTCACCAATCAAATGCAGTCACTGGTGATGTTTGACTCCGTTTCACCAATCAAATGCAGTCACTGGTGTCGTTTGACTCCATTTCACCAATCAAATGCAGTCACTGGTGACGTTTGACTCCGTTTCACCAATCAAACAGAGCCAGGCGGTCACATGAATAACTGCCCAAAAATTTTCAGCGGCAAACAACAACAACAATGGCAGAGACGACAACGAACGCAAACACCCCTGGCCTCACATAAAATCGATGTTCGCGCTTCAGACAACCAAAAAAAAAGTTGTGTAGGGCGTTGTCATATGTGTCGCCCCAAATAAGTGGACATTTCAGCTTACATGAACTCAATGTCAAATTTGAGGAAGCACATCGCGGTAAATAAAGTTAGTAGATATTTTGGCTGTCACCGCGGGCTAATGATAGCTTCCCTGCTATGAATCACTGTCAAATGTACGCAGTTTGGGTATAATTTATTAACGTACTGCAGCCTCATAGACAGACAGAGACACACACACTCACGCATGCATACAAACAGTAATCAGAAGTGCACATGTGTTCCCAGGTGCAGCCCACACCTATCAGACTTTATGATTTGCGTAAAGGCTAACTTGTTATTTGTATTTGTAAATCCCTGCCTACTGAGCCTATGGTGCCGTTACGTTATTGTGGCTCAATTTGCCTTAATTGTTTTTATTTTAATGTATCATTACTTAATATATTTTAATATAATATTATATTAATAATAATATTAATAATTTTTTAAATAATCTATGTTTCCCCTTGGGCATTATTAAGGTATTTCTGATTTCTGATTCTGATATATTATTGTTTTAGTTGCTTAAGAGATATTCCTGGCTCTGAATTTGTTCATTGCTATTTTTATTGTTTTTGTGCATTATTTGTTGCTGTCATTAAACGAACAGGTTACTCATCAGTTACTCAGTACTTGAGTAGTTTTTTCACAACATACTTTTTACTTAAGTACATATTTGGGTGACTATTCCTTACTTTTACTTGAGTAATAAATCTCCAAAGTAACAGTACTCTTACTTGAGTACAATTTCTGGCTACTCTACCCACCTCTGCTTAATTAATGACGGAACAGCATCTCCTCATCCGTGGCTCACTAGTGCAACAACAACACCGGAAATGCGTCCCGTGAAAAACCATCCGATCGGAACTCTCTAATAACTAAAGTTCCTTGGGTGAATAATGGAAAATCACTACAGCAGTATGTTTTAGCACTTTCATGGAGAGTTTACTGACAGATATAAGTAAGCACATTATACTACTTTATATTAGAAATGGCAACAGCTAAGGATAAATGTCACATAACAAGAAGATAGACAAAAAGAAGGAGCTTATCGACTACGGGGTCCCCACGGACTACGAAGGCGGACGCGCGCTTGTTTTCAGGACTTACGCAGATCCCAAATACACACCGACAGGTACCAGAAGGTAAGGAAAGTTGCTTTTTCATAATATTGCGAAACAAAATGCCGGATAATGTCTTCCCTTATACACGCACCATAATAATACTCGTATGTTGAAGCACAGTACAATCCATTAAGCGGTGCAGCTTCATAGCTTACCAAAGTCGTCCCAAAAAATGTTGATACATTTTTGAGCGCCGTGTGTAATGTTCTATATTTTCAATGGAACATATACCATGTTGGTGTTATTTACTTGAGTCATATTACAAACTACACTATCTCTTGTGTCTGAGACTGCCATCTACTGGTCACACTTATCATTTCACCATGTACCAAATTAAATAGCTTCAAGGTTGGTAAACAGAACCAAAAGTATTCTGTACATTAGGCGCACAGGGTCTGTTGAGTTTTGAGAAAATGAAAGGATTTTAAGTGTGCCTTATTGTCTGAAAAATACGGTAAGTATGTATTCATTTTTGTCTGTTGTTGGTGTGTTGACGTAGTTAGGAAGTAGTTTTTGCCATTAGGTTAAATATGCCATTCTTGTCTTTTGTTGAGGTATATAAAGTGTTTGTACTGTAAGTATTGTATTTATTACACACAAGCTGTTTGAATGCAACATGCATCTAAGTTGTAGTTTTCTTTACGAAATTTATAAGTGTTGAAATCGCCATGAAAAATTGTTAATGCTAATCAGTAGCATGTATGTGACATATTAAGTGTAAATTAGGACCGAGCTACTGCATTTTGAAACACAGAGTCTTACTTTTGAGTTCTGTCTATCTAGCATGCTCGATTTGTTGTATAGAAAATTGGGACAGTATTTAGAGGCAGGCTGCCACAAATACGCGAGTTTGCTTGCCAAGAAAATTGGAGCCAAAAGTAAAATCACGTGGAAAATATGGTACCATTTGGTTTACATGAATTGATACTATACCTAGTTTTTCCAAAGGGCTTCTGTCGGTATTTGAAAAATTACAGAATTCCGTACCAATCGCTACATAACACTGACAAATTTGTTGCCTAAAAATAAATGTTAAAACTGGGGGGGTCAAAAGTTTTTCAAATGAATATTATTTTCTGAATAATGAATAAATCACAACTAAAACAACAATGGTGGACGACAATTCCGTTTGTGCTGATAACAATTTAACACGAAACAGACATAGCCGCATTACATTATTCTAAACCCGATACAGTGGCAAAATATTTATTTGAGAAGTTTATTTTCTGACAAAGACATGATCAGTCCACGTTTTGTGTTAATGAAACATTAATAAGTAGGAACACTTTGCATTTGATTGAGTAAAATACAGTTGTTGTTTCATCCCCTCCAATCCAGTAAGAATTCTGCCCCCCACAGACCGGTTATGTGCCCACACAAATGAGTCATGTCCCTTTAGCAAGGAGCTTCAACGTGAGAAAGACACCACACTTGGTGGAATCACTTGAAAATGGCAAACTCGCCCTCACGGTAGAGCTCCGTGCAAGCTCTCACCTTGTGAAGTTAGGATGATTCGGAGAAAAGTGAGAGAGCTTGTTAATGATGCTTTGTCCCCAAGAAAACCATTGGTAACACACTTTACAGAAAGGATGAGATCCTGCAGTTCCTACAAAGTCCACTTGTTCAAAAAGTCAAGTCTGTTGGAAGTTAACAATGGGCACCTGAATGACTCAGAAAAGGCCTGACAGAATGTGAAGTTGAGTTCTTTAGCGTCAGCCTGACTTTTCATTTTTAGAGGCAGACTAACCCCAAGAACAACATCCCTACTCTGAAACATGGAGTTAGAAACATTGTTCACTACATTGAGGAGAATATACAGGGCTTATCGACTAAGATCCAAATACCATATGCTAAACAACGTGTGCAAACAATACAATTGTGTGTGCTAATAGTGGCCATTTTTCGGGTGATCTACCAAGACTGCATGTACAATTATTGGCAAATGCAAAAGTGGAGCAGACCACCCTATTTAAACGAGGTTAGTGGTGTACTACTGGCAGTGCTCTCCAATGTGTGCAATGTTGTTGAACTAGCAGCAGACATCTACTCCGTATTTTCCAGACTATAAGCAGCTACTTTTTTCCCGAGCTTTGAACCCTGTGGTTTATAAAACTGTGCATTGAATCTAAGGATTTTTCTTCGCTAAGATTTGCTAGAGGTGTTTTCATGCATATTTATACATGCTATCTAACATAATCAAGGTAGCTACTTTAATGTGTTACTATTATTAACTTTAAACAGCATTCTTTTTGTAATGTTTACATTTTATAAATTCCACAGTAATTTCACCAAAACATCTTCCTGAAGTCATTGAGTCTGTTTAGCTCAGGGGTCGGCAACCCAAAATGTTGAAAGAGCCATATTGGACCAAAAACACACAAAAAAAATCTGTCTGGAGCCGCAAAAAATGTAAAGCCTTATATAAGTGTTAAAATGAAGGCCACACATGATGTAAGTGTCTATATCAGCTTTATTAGACTACTATCAAAATGACTGTGTGTTGCAGGCTGATGCAAATCTTTGTTGACAGAAATGTTGAAATGCATTATTTACTCTACACATTTTTACAACATTGGAAAACGTGAATGACTGCTCGCTGACTGCTCTTGTTGCAAAAAAGCTAAGTATTGTTCTATCTGTGTGCTTTTAACTGTTTTGCAGCTTTATTTACAACTTCTCGAACATATTTAATTGTTCAATTTGACTTGCAAATCACCCGATCTCTGTCTCACCCCTCCGCCCTCAGGTAGCTAGCTGCTAAGCTAATGAGGCTAGCGGAGAAAGGCTCCGCTGGTCTGAAGGAAGCTACTCCCCCGCCACCGTGACCACCACTTCCCGAAGACAGCTGGCACTCCACTCGGCGACGGAAAGTTTCTGTGAGTATGGCTTCCTGCGCTTCGTGCACTTTACTCATGGATAGGTTGGCTCTGCTAGAGAGCCGTGTCCGCCAGTTAGAGCAGTGTAATTTCGTAACTTTAGATGTTGCGGACACATCTGCTAGCGTTAGCTGTAGCGAGCTAACTAGCCCAGCTTGTAGCAGCCCTAAGCGGCCTACAAGCTACGGTGTACCGGTTGAGACGCATAACAGATTTAGCCCTTTAGCTAGTCCTACACCCCAGTCTACCGGGCACCACACTTTAGTCATAGGGGACTCCATCACCCGAAACATAAAGCTTAGCAAACCAGCCACAATTAAGTGTATTCCCGTGGGCAGAGCACCTGACATTGAAGCTAATCTTAGGGAGCTAACTCAACAGGCCTAGTAAACACGTACGACAGGCTAACCGCACCACTAGTTATGCGAATATAGTAATACATGTTGGCTCCAATGACGTTAGGATGAGACAATCAGAGATTACAAATAGAAACATAGCCAGGGCTTGTAATCTCGCTAGAAAGATGTCCAGGCATCGAGTAATTGTCTCTGGCCCCCTGCCTGGGAGAGGGAATGATGAGAGATAAAGCAGATTAGTTTCTCTTAACAAGTGAGAGGATAGCTTCTGTAGACAACAGGGATTTACGTTTATTGATAATTGTCCCTCTTTCTGGGGCAAACCAGGCTTGCTGAGGAGAGACGGCCTTCACCCTAACCAGGAAGGTGCTATCCTCTTGTCTCGGAATATAGATTTCGCATTGAGCCACATTTGACTAACTGCATAAGAGCAAGCCCGGTCACAGGCAATTACAGAGCCTGCTAGCCTGGGTATGGAGTCAGTTAAATTAGAACTAGCCAGCGCCAGGCTAGATAATCCCTGTACACATAGCAATTTTCTTAGAATAATATACAATTTACATAATGTTTTTTCTGCTATGACTATGACTACGTCAGAGTTAGACATGCGTTCTACTGAGGTGGCAAATTATGATGCGTTCAGTTTATCGCAGCACCAAGTAGACAATCTGAAAATTCCCATCATATCAATTCCTAGATATGGTGGTAATTATTTTAAGTGCACTGCACATAATAAACGCAACATTATTAATATTGCTACTTCGGATCATTTTATCAACAACTCCTTAAAACAGCCCACTACCTATAATATGGGCTTTCTAAACATCAGATATGTGTTTCCCAAAACGTTATTAGTTAATGAGGTCATTAGAGACAACAACCATCGGTCTTAGCGAAACCTGGCTTAAAGCAGACGATTTTTTTGCGATAAATGAAGCATTTCCTCCTAGCTATATGAATGCGCATATTGCCCGTCCCCTTAAAAGGGGAGGGAGGGTCGCACTAATATACAACGAAAACTTTAACTTTAGTCCTAACTTAAATAATAAATATAAATCGTTTGAGGTGCTTTCTATGAAGTCTGCCACACCGCTGACTCTGTGCCTGGCTGTTATCTACCGCCCCCCAGGGCCCTATTCGGACTTTATCAGTGAATTCTCAGAGTGTGTTGCTGATCTAGTGACGCACGCCGATAATATAATTATAATGGGGGACTTTAATATCCATATGAATACCCCATTGGACCCACCGTGCGTGGCGCTCCAGACTATAATTGATAGCTGTGGTCTTACACAAATAATAAATGAACCGACGCATCGCAGCGGTAATACGATAGACCTAGTGCTTGTTAGAGGTATCACGGCTTCCAAAGTTATGATACTCCCGTATACTAAAGTAATGTCCGATCATTACCTTATAAAATTCGAAGTTCAGACTCATGTTCGGCCAGCTAATAATAATAATAACTTCTATAGCAGCCCCAACATTAATGGTGCCACAACGACGACTCTTGCTGGCCTACTGCCCTCGGTAATGGCACCATTCCCAAAGTATGTGGGCTCTATTGATAACCTCACTAACAACTTTAACGACGCCCTGCGCAAAACCATTGATAGTATAGCACCGCTGAAATAAAAAAAGGCTCCAAAAAGGCGTACGCCATGGTTTACTGAAGAAACTAGAGCTTTGAAATTATTATGCAGAAAGCTGGAACGCAAATGGCGCACGACTAAACTTGAGGTGCACCATCAAGCATGGAGTGATAGTTTAATAACTTATAAACGCATGCTTACCTAAGCTAAAACTAATTATTACTCAAATCTCATTCGCCTTAATAAAAACGATCCAAATTTTTGTTTAGTACAGTAGCATCGCTAACCCAACAAGGGACTCCTTCCAGTAGCTCCACCCATTCGGCAGATGATTTTATGAAGTTCTTTAATAAGAAAATTGAACTTATTACAAAGGAGATTCCCAGCTACAACTGGGTTATATTAACACGGATACAACTGTATATACGGCGGATACTGCAAATATCCAAAATAGTTTCTCTCGTTTTGATGAAATAACATTAGAAGAATTGTTACAACGTGTAAATGGAATAAAACAAACAACATGTTTACTTGACCCACTTCCTGGGAAACTTATCAAGGAGCCTTTTGTATTATTAGGTCCATCAGTGCTAAATATAAACCTATAGAGCGTTTTCCGTTCGGGCTCCAGTACTCTGGAATGCCCTCCCGGTAACAGTTCGAGATGCTACCTCAGTAGAAGCATTTAAGTCTCACCTTAAAACTCATCTGTATACACTAGCCTTTAAATAGACCTCCTTTTTAGAACAGTTGATCTGCCGCTTCTTTTCTTTTTTCTCCTATGTCCCCCCCCTCCCTTGTGGAAGGGGTCCGGTCCGATGACCATGGATGAAGTACTGGCTGACCAGAGTCGAGACCCAGGATGGACCGCTCATCGGGACCCAGGATGGACCCCTCGCCTGTGTATCGGTTGGGGACATCTCTACGCTGCTGATCCGCCTCCGCTTGGGATGGTTTCCTGTGGACGGGACTCTCGCTGCTGTCTTGGATCCGCTTTGAACTGAACTCTCGCGGCTGTGTTGGAGCCACTATGGGTTGAACTTTCACAGTATCATGTTAGACCCGCTCGACATCCATTGCTTTCGGTCCCCTAGAGCGGGGGGGGGGGGGGGGGTTGCCCACATCTGAGGTCCTCTCCAAGGTTTCTCATAGTCAGCATTGTCACTGGCGTCCCACTGGATGTGAATTCTCCCTGCCCACTGGGTGTGAGTTTTCCTTGCCCTTTTGTGGGTTCTTCCGAGGATATCGTAGTCGTAATGTGCATCATAATCTTTCACGATGCATAAATCTGTGGCTTATAGTCTGTTTTTCTTCTTAAATTTAGTGGAAAATATGGTAATTCGTAGCACATTCTCTGCATATAGAATCTCAATCAATAGACAACAGAAACTATTTTTCTCACACTGACGGCACACTCAACGATTTACCCAGGAGAGTCCCGAATTTAAGTGTCCCTCCCGAAAAATTGCCGGGGGCCACCGTTCTCTCTCTTTTTTTTTTGTCTTTTTTTTGCATTTTTATTTTATTGACATCCAGCATCAAACATTTTTATCTATTACATCATATTAACATACATCATATATATGTTGTCTGCCCTAAATGTCAAAATATTTTTGTTTGTATACCAACCATACCACCCAGCCCCCAAAAAAAGAAACAACAAAAAAAACATAGTGTCTACAAATACATAAATTAAATAAACAAAAAATAAATAATAATACATTAATAATAATAATAAACAGAAATAAAATAGAAAAAAAAAAATATATATATATATATATATATATATATATATATATATATATATATATATATATATATATATATATATATATATATATATACACACATATCTAATATTTTTTTTTTCTTAACAGTACAATCACTAATTTGGAAAATTAAAGTCAGGCTTATGGGGCATGACATAATTGACCCAGTTTTCCCAGTGTGAAATACATTTCTCCAATTTATAATTAATAAAGTCAGTTATCTTCTCCATTTTATATATGTCCACTCCACCATTCTCACAAATGTCTCCCAATTACCACCCGACCAACAATATTGCTACCAACGTTCCCTCTAGGGTTCGTACCTGCGCAATTGCGCATTGCTCACGTGTCCTGTGCACACAGCAAATCTATGCTGCGTATTACATCAAAGTCCATCTGTACGCGAAAGAAAATAAACACATTTTTTTCTGTATGATTTTGCAATGCAACTGTGAGTGACAGGTGACGACAAGCGGCCACAATAAATTAAACAATGTTTGTCAACACTGTTCAATTTTTGTAACATCTGTCGAGATACTTTAAGGAAGACAGGAATTCCATCGATCACTTTGTTGAGCAAAACTGTATGTATTTGGCTTTAATCAGATCAAAAACCTGAGGAAAAAACAAATCTATCTTGCAAAAATAGTCATTGTCTACTGTTGTCAACTGTCAGATCAATAACACCCGCTCACTCTTTCTCACCTGCACCAATATCCAATACATACTCATACCTACTGATGCGTTTATGGCCACTCAAAAACAACAACAAAAAAACTCCATCACCACACATAATGTGTAAATTCTAGATGGTTACACTAAGACTCCTCAATCAGATTTGTGCTTATTCTACTGTCATTTATTAAGAATGATCATTTATGGATTTACCATGAAATGCTGTTACAGGAATGTACATTTTATCCCAGGCTTACATCTAATTGTGAATGTTTAAAGGGGAACTAAATGTAATCTATGAAAGGGGTACAATGTATTTCCAAAGCAGAACTCCCACCCAGACATAAAAAACTAGTAGTTCATGAAAAACTAAATTGTTTTGTTTTGCTCATTGTAAATTAGCCAAATCATCAATATTAGAAAATAATCTCATGGAAATGACTGCTCTCATTTGATTATTATAGTAAGTTATGATGTCAGGTTTGTGCAGGTGCACTTCGGATGTTGCTCACATGTGCTCCACTGAATACTCACACACATAAACAATTAGATGGAACAGTTTAAAAATGACCAATTCTGCCCACACCCCACTGCAGCACATTCATGCATCTGAAATGATCCAAATTCAAGAAAATACATAATCCAAAAGTTATTATACATAGTCATATAAGACGGGGGTCTGCAACCCACGGCTCTAGAGCCACATGCTGCTCTTTAGCGGCGCCCTAGTGGCTCCCTGCAGATTTTTTGAAAAATGTTGTAAAATGGAAAAAATGGGGGGGAAAGAAATGTTTTGATTGAATATGATTTCTGTAGGAGGACAAACATGACACAAACCTTCCTATTGGGGGTTCCCCTCCAAGGTTTCTCGTTGTATCCGGATGGGTTGATTTTTTTATTGAACCTGATGTGGGATCTGAGCCGAGGATGATGTTGTGGCTTGTGCAGCCCTTTGAGACACTTGTGATCAAGGGCCATAAAGTAAACTTTGATTGATTGACGGCGTGGCGCAGTGGGAGAGTGGCCGTGCGCAACTTGAGGGTCCCTGGTTTAATCCCCACCTAGTACCAACCTCGTCACGTCCATTGTGTCCTGAGCAAGACACTTCACCCTTGCTCCTGATGGGTGCTGGTTAGTGCCTTGCATGGCAGCTCCCTCCATCAGTGTGTGAATGTGTGTGTGAATGGGTAAATGTGGAAGTAGTGTCAAAGCGCTTTGAGTACTTTGAAGGTAGAAACGCGCTATACAAGTACAACCCATTTATCATTTAATTGATGTTCAACTATTAGGAGTAATACTGTTAGTTCCATCAGTCTGCCAGTGATATTTTGCGTACTTAACTTGACTGTTGGAACTTCACCATTGGTGTTATTGTTTGCAAAGATGACATTGAATGATGTTTGTGTACCCAAAAGCACCGTGCCAGCGACACTTTTTTTTATGGGGATTCGTAATATTGACAATAACTCAATAAAATCACTTGCCTGATGGGGAGGCAGTTTTCTCGCCATGGTAGACATCTGGCGTGATTATTTTCATCTCTCGATATAATCTTCTCTAAATGTAAACCGGGCAAAAGTATGCCAAATGGCTTGGGAGCAAGACTACATTTTGGACTTGCGAAAGCTCTAAATGAGTTTTATAGAAAGGTTGGAGGCATTATTGGGAAAACACAGTGAGACAATTGTAATTAGTTTTCAGCCTGTCACATTTATCATCATTATCCCACTTTTAGACATGCCGATTTTGGACTCCTGATTTAACCAACGCAACGACGGCGATGGCTCATAAAATGCAGCGCATATTGATGTGCTTTCATGTGTGTTGCCTGGCGTCGGATGTTTGATACGTAGCTTTGTGACTGGAAATGCCGGAGTGGATCGAGCGCATGCCATTCAGAGGCGGCCCACTAAGAGCTAATCTACTTGTCAGGCTTGACTGCCAAGCACATCAGCCCACACACTTCACATTATGACTTTATTCATGTACTGTAGATCTGGGACATTAACTGTCTCTGCCCACCAGAACACAACACTTACGCCCACCGCCAGCACCGACAGAAACGCATATTATGAGCAGGCGTGAGCAATAACAAACTGATCATTTACAATTCACACAATCCTCCTTCACCTCAAGACTATAACTTCAAGTCGATTTTGCACGCATTCACTTTGACTGCACTCGTTTGGCTTCGTGTGATAAATGTGAGCCATTGTTTGGATTTTTTTTTTTTTAATTTCTTTTCAATAAACCCGCTGCCAAGGGTAGGTTTGAACAAAGCGCTCGCTCAAGTCATTCCGTCTGGAAGCTGTATCATTAAAAATAAGTAGGCCTTGAGGGGTTTTGAAGTTTAGGAATACAGGATATCTGACTCAGTATGAGTGTTAAGACAAACGAGACAAAGATAAATAAGATTTTTGATTAATCATTTGACAAGAGAACCTGCAATTGCATTTGATCAGATGCATGTCAAGTATTGTTCCACAAGCAAAACATTATTAAGTTTGAATAATAGGCCTCGTGGCCTTTTCATAAATCTCCAACGGGGCAGTGACCTCACATGCTGGCACTCCATAAATCTATTTCAACAAAATTAGAACTAAAAAAAAATACATGTCAAATATTGTTGCCTTAATTTCAGAGATTGAGCACAGGTCAAAGAGGGGAGTCGCTCACATAAGTATTAAGGGTAACCTCTTGAACAATTATTTAGAGAGCTATAACTCCTCTTTAAAGAGGGAAGGACACAGACATCTGCGGCTGATTTAAGACTCACAAATGTATAATGAGCGGGAGGAGGAATGTCAAGTTTGATGTTGGGTATTTAAAAAAATATACTCTTAAGGGTCGCTTCAGAGTCGATTTTAAAGTTCTGTTGTTAGTTGTTAAATGTCTTAATGGCCTTGAGCATTCCTATCTATCTGACCTGCTTTGACCATATCAACCCTCGCGGATCCTGAGGTTCTCTAGCACTGGCATTTCAGCTTTACCGAATACCAGAACAAAGACCCACGGTGAGGCCGAATTTAGCCACTATGGCCCCCACCTGTGGAACAGCTTGCCAGAGAGCCTCAGGACTGCAGAGAGCATTGAACTTGAAAAGAAAGAGACAAAAGACACACCTTTTTAATCAGGGTTTTCAATAATCATCTTTTTTTTATTTTATTGTTTTGTGGGTTTTTTTATATATATCTTAATCATTAATATTTCTATATTATAAGTCTCTGAGTGTTATGATTTTATACATGTATTAATTTAATATTTATATTTACATTTTTACATGTGTTTTGTCATATGTTTTATGTTTGATGAAGATCATACAGTTCGTTAGCCAGGTTTGTTGAATCTTTTCCTTGGTTGAGGCATTCTGATGGTCTATATGCCGAAACATCCAGCAACAGAAGAATCCACAACTGTATATCTCAGCCTGCTACTGCTAGCCCGTTTCGGCGTGCTATCCCGCAGCACTGATCGACACAGACAGCAGTGTGTTACGGCACAGTAACACAATGAAGCCAAAAAAGTACAAAAAAGCAAAGAAGATGTGCTCGTTTTGCCCAAAGTGATCGTTAAACTAGACAGTCAGACGCGCGCGAACTCCAAACAGGAAGTGACGTGAACAAGTGGCGTGGACTTGATACAGACGCCCGAAAGGGGTTCTTTACCTTACGCTATGAAGTGAGGCGAAACTGAGTGAATAATGACAAGATATATGATTATTTATTTTAAACTCTTATTCGGGCCACTTTAAAATGAATATTTCGGCATGTATTTGTAAAAGAAAAAAAAAATATGAATAAAATAAAACGCCAAATTATTTAGGGGGGGGGCTTAAGAATATTTTAAGGGGGCTTGAGCCCCCCTAAAATAGGCCTAGTGAAGCCCCTGGTGCCACCGATCAGTATCAGTTGATGTTCGTGAAAAAAGGTGATCCGCAAATGCCGATGTGTGCCTTTTAATGCCAATCACAAACACAGATCCTTTCTGGCTGATACTGTACTTAGTTTTTGTGCCCTGGCTGATAATAAAGTGTCTCCATACACAGTGTGTAGCCGCTCCTCTAAGGTAATAATAACCACCTCCAACACGTAAAACAAACTAATAGGCATTTCTTAGTATATTGAGTGTTATTATCACTAGAAGTTGAGGCTTAACATGTCACACACCGAGAGCAAGCTAGGAGCATACATTCAAATTGCTAAGCTAACAGCTAAACAAGCTTAAAATAACAAGAAGAAATAAGTGCTTGGTAAACTTTAGGATGTGGAGATGGAACCATGTTATAGCAGAAGGTAAGCAGCTATTAAATCAAAAAGTATATTAATAAGAGTCTAGAGAGAGGATAATATAACAACTGTTAGTCAGAGTCAGTACACAACACTAAAGAGGAGGCTCGGATCATCCATAAATTGATGGTGTCTATACCAAGTCAAGTATCCGTATATGATTGATACAGGATCGATACAGTATTTGTACTTTCTCAAAATCTTTTTGTTTTGTTTTTTTGTTAATGTGGAATACTAACTCTTTGGACAAAAGGAAAACTTTGAGGGCAAAAACCAAATGATTTAAGCGAGTACAAGAGTTTAGTTACTGTGAACTATTTGCTTTATTTTGCTAAAACAATTATGTAATAAAAGAGAATAAGGAATTAGTTTGAATATTGCATTGCCATTGTTAAACTGTCAGTAGCATTCACCATAAATACATTGAAACATCTCCAGTTAACACACGTGATCAGTATCGGAATCAGCAGTACAAAACCTTGAATGGAACAACCCTTGTTTGCGTGATGATTATGGCAGTAACTAAACAATGTTTTGTATGAGAAAACATTATTACAGAAGAAAGAAATATGAGTTGTTCATTTCATTTCATTCAGCGTTTAGTAACATCCAATATGATTCAGTGTGATGTGTAAATATATTAATATAATGCAGCATTTAATTACGATAGTAAACTTCATAATATGTGTTGTTTGTACAACACACGTGTCCAATATATTCTTCATCTCTGCCGCATTGAGCCTGGTGAATATATTGATTATTGTTGCCACTTCACTGCAGGCCTGTGTATTGTTCCAACATGAATACTAGAGTGTAGACACAAATAAGGAAAACATCCACTTCTGTTGCTACCCACTATTTGAGAAACACTGCTAATGTATTTCAATACAATCACAATATATTGTAACATGAGCTATTTGTTTTATTTTTATAAATATGATTGTATTTATTACAGGCCGGTTGCAATGCAAGCACCCATATTATTATTATGCTTATTGTTTTTCCTTAACAGGTATAGCTCGGTTGGAAGAGCGGCCGTGCCAGCAACTTGAGGATTGCAGGTTCGATCCCCGCTTCTGCCATCCTAGTCACTGCCGTTGTGTCCTTGAGCAAGACACTTTAGCCACCTGCTCCCAGTGGCACCCACACTGATTTAAATGTAAAAATCAGATATTGGGTTTCACTATGTAAAGCGCTTTGAGTCACTTTGAGAAAAGCGCTATATAAATATAATTCACTTCACTTCACTTAACACTGCACAGCTATAGTTTTTTTTTTTCCAATTCTATATACTTGCTTTAATATATAGCTAAAATGCTATTTTTCATCTTTTGTCTATATATATATATATATATATATATATATATATATATATATATACACACACACATACATACATACATTTTCTCCTGCTTGTCCTGTCGCCACCTCATCACAGGGCCAACACAAATAGACAGAATATATATATGTATATATATATACATATATATATATATATATATATATATATATATATATATATATATATATACAAACTCCGTTTCCATTTGAGTTGTGAAATTGTGTTGGATGTAAATATAAACGGAATACATTGATTTGCAAATCATTTTCAATTCAACCCATATTCAGTTGAATATGCTCCGAAGACAACATATTTGATGTTCAAACTGATAAACACTATGTTTTTTTTTCAAATAATCATTAACTTAAGAATTTGATGCCAGCAACACGTGACAAAGAAGTTGGGAAAGGTGGCAATAAATACTGATAAAGTTGAGGAATTCTCATCAAACACTTATTTGGAACATCCCACAGGTGTGTAGGCTAATTGGGAACAGGTGGGTGCCATGATTGGGTATAAAAGCAGCTTCCGTGAAATGCTTAGTCATTCACAAACAAGGATTGGGAAACGGTCACCACTTTGTAAACAAATACTTGAGCAAATTGTCAAACAGTTTAAGAACAACATTTCTCAACGAGCTATTGCAAAAATTTAGGAATTTCACCATCCACGGTCCGTAATACCATCAAAAGGTTCAGAGAATCTGGAGAAATCACTGCACGTAAGTGATGATATAACGGAGCATTGTTCCCTCAGGCAGTACTGCATCAAAAAGCGACACTGGTGTGTAAAGGATATCACCACATGAGCTCAGGAACACCCCAGAAAACCACTGTAAATAACTACAGTTTGTCGCTACATCTGTAAGTGCAGGTTAAAACTACTATGCAAAGCCAAAGCCATTTATCAATGACACACAGAAACGCCGCCGGCTTTGCTGGGCCCGAGCTTAACTAAAATGGACTGATGCAAAGTGGAAAAGTGTTCTGTGGTCTGACGAGTCCAAATTTCAAATTGTTTTTTGGAAACGGTGAACGTCGTGTCCTCCTGACCAAAGAGGAAAGGGACCATCAGGACAGTTCTAGGTGCAAAGTTGAAAAGCCAGCATCTGTGATGGTATGGGGGTGTATTAGTGCCCAAGGCATGAATAACTTGCACATCTGTGAAGGCATACTTGCCAACCTTGAGATCTCCAATTTCGGGAGATGGGGGGTAGAGGGGCTTGGACGGGGGTGGGGCGGAGGCGTGTTCACACACACACACACACACACATTCACACACTGATGGCGGGAGTTGCCATGCACCGCCCTAACCAGTACTCATCAAGAGCAAGGGTGAAGTGTCATGCTCAAGGACACAACGGACGTGACGAGGATGGTAGAAGGTAATTGGGACCAGTAATTGGTGGGCTTCACGGTGGCAGAGGGGTTAGTGCGTCTGCCTCACAATACGAAGGTCCTGCAGTCCTGGGTTCAAATCCAGGCTCGGGATCTTTCTGTGTGGAGTTCGCATGTTCTCCCCGTGAATGCGTGGGTTCCCTCTGGGTACTCCGGCTTCCTCCCACCTCCAAAGACATGCACCTGGGGATAGGTTGATTGGCAACACTAAATTGGCCATAGTGTGTGAATGTGAGTGTGAATGTTGTCTGTCTATCTGTGTTGGCCCTGCGATGAGGTGGCGACTTGTCCAGGGTGTACCCTGCCTTCCGCCCGATTGTAGCTGAGATAGGCGCCAGCGCCCCCCGCGACCCCGAAAGGGAATAAGCGGTAGAAAATGGATGGATGGATGGAATTGGCACGGTCACTCTCCCAAGTTGTTTATAAATGTATGTTGTTGTTGTTTTGAAATGTATGTTTATATATATATATATATATATATATATATATATATATATATATATATATATATATATATAAGGGAATAAGGTAGAAATGGATGGATGGATGGATATATATATATATATATGTGTAAATATATATATATATATATATATATATATATATAAGGTAGAAATGGATGGATGGATGGATATATATATATATATATATATATATATATATATATATATATATATATATATATATATATATATATATATATATAGGGCTTCATGGTGGCAGAGGGGTTAGTGCGTCTGCCTCACAATACGAAGCTCCTGCAGTCCTGGGTTCAATCCCAGGCACGGGATCTTTCTGTGTGGAGTTTGCGTGTTCACTCCGTGAATGCGTGGGTTCCCTCCGGGTACTCCGGCTTCCTCCCACTTCCAAAGACATGCACCTGGGGATAGGTTGATTGGCAACACTAAATTGGCCCTAGTGTGTGAATGTGAGTGTGAATGTTGTCTGTCTATCTGTGTTGGCCCTGCGATGAGGTGGCGATTTGTCCAGGGTGTACCCCGCCTTCCGCCCGATTGTAGCTGATATAGGCGCCAGCGCCCCCCGCGACCCCGAAAAGGAATAAGCGATAGAAAATGGATGGATATATATATATATATATATATATATATGTATATGTATATATATATATGTATATATATATATGTATATATATATATATATATATATATATATATATATGTATATATATATTTATATATATATATAGCGCTTTTCTACCTTCAAGGTACTCAAAGCGCTTTGACACTACTTCCACATTCACACATTCACACACTGATGGAGGGAGCTGCCATGCATGGCGCTATACAGCACCCATCAGGAGCAAGGGTGAAGTGTCTTGCTCAGGACACAACGGACGTGACGAGGTTGGTACTAGGTGGGGTTGCGCACAGCCACTCTTCCACTGCGCCACGCCTTATATATATATATATATATATATATATATATATATATATATATGTATATATATATATATATATATATATATATATATATATATATATATATATAGATATATATAACATATCTATATATATATACATATAATCATATATATAAACTTGTGCATGTTATACAGTGAACAAAGCAGTGCAATTGAAAAATCAGTAAAGTACACATCAAAACTAAAATAAAAATTAGCAGAGTTTATAAATTGTTGTCCTCTACCTGTGTGTGGGCAGCTAAACTAGGCTACTTCACAAATCCATATAACAAAACAATGAACCAGAAAAGTGCATCCAAATGTTGCTGTTCTTTTGATACATTTGTGCGTTTGTTAGTTTTTTTTAGTCGGTGTGACTCCAGTCAGGTCAGGTGGCACACATACAAGGTAGCGGGGTGCAATTTACATTTAAAAACAGTTACTTTATGAACGACTCACAGTTCTGGTTGTTAAATTCAAAGAGCCGTTTAAAATACTCAACTCACTCACAAACGTCACATCTCTAGTTTAGTTTAGTTTAGTTTCCCGGGGTCCAGGCAAAAAACATTACACAACCACAAAACAAAAGATTAAAATGCAGTACAACATGTTCCAATAATAAATTGTCATTATACAAAAATAGCGACAACAAAGAAGCAAAAAATACTAATAACTTTTGTTACATAATAATTTTCATACCAAAGATAAAAATAGTAATATAAAAATAGATATACTGTATACATTTTTGCAAAAATAAAAATTAGAACCAATGGCCTAAAATATACACATTAGTGTACCAAAGACAAACAATTGTTATGGGTCACACTCCTGCTTCCTCTCTTCCTGCTATGTCTCCTCCTGCTGGGCGTCTGGACAAGCACACCACGGGCCACTCCCACATGTGCTCTCTCTCCACTGCGGGCGTGCCTCCTCGCACCTGCAAACACTCACCAAACTACACACCTGCCTGTGATGAGCGAGCTGCCTTCAAGAGCAGACGCAGCCTGAGATCCGACGCGAGAACGTAGCTTCACGTACCCAGTACAGTAAGCCCACACGTATCTAGCTCCTCTGCATGTGCAGACTATTTCCCTGTGCTCCTTCCCTGTTGTGCTCATTGTCTCCTGTGTTGTGTCGTCTTCCAGCCTCCCGCCATCCTTCCTTGTCGTCGAGTTGTGTGTCTCGTCACCTTGGACCTCCCGTGGATTTTCCCTTGCCTTCCTGGACATCGACCTCACGCCTGCCTAACGACCACGAAACCAAGCTCCTGCCCTTGACCATCTGCCTGCTCCCCGACGTTCGATTCCGCCTTGCTCCTTGCTGGACTTCCGCCTGGATCCCAACACGCATCCTCAACACCCTCTGGCAACCATACTCAGATAAGTCTCACACTTCGTCACACTACATCTCTTTGGTTAAATACACATCTCACTCACACACTAAACTGTCATTAAATACGCTGACAGCTAACGACGTCATCGTTCCTCTGCCGTCTTCTTCTCCCGTTGTACCGTCACAGTACGTTCTCGCCATGTCAGAACCAGACGGCAAAGACGCGGCACGTACCCTGCTCCCCTCCCGAGGCTCCCCGGTACCAAGTGTCGCAGCCATGCACACTGCACTCCAGCAGCACCAAGAGCGCTTTTGTGTTCTTGAGAATAAGCTGGATGCTGCTTTTTCTAGCATGTTGGCTCGACTGGACTTGATCTCCCCAAGCTCTGCCGCTCCCCCGGAGCGCGTACTAGCCGCCCCCGCCGCGGCAGCCCCCACACAGCCCCCGTCTTCCTGCGAGCCGAAGATCGCTAGCCCTAAGGCTTTCGAAGGGGATTTTGAGTTATGTCGTGGTTTCCTGGTCCAGTGTGATATGGTATTTCGTCATCAGCCCTCCCGGTACACCTCTGACGGGGCCAAGATTGCCTTTATTTTTTCTTTATTGACCGGAAGGGCTCTCCAGTGGGCCACAGCAGCTGTGGACCACAACCTTGGCCTCAGCATGAATTATGATGCTTTTCGCACGGAGTTTAGGGCAGTTTTTGACCATCCCTCCGATGGAGGAGACGCCGCCTCACGTCTACACTCCCTTCAGCAAAGTTCTCGTTCTGTGGCAGATTACACTCTTGAGTTCCGCACCCTGGCCGCAGACAGCGGGTGGGATAACAAGGCCTTGTTGAGCGCCTACCGTCGAGGCCTCTCCGACGAGATCAAGGACGGATTGTTGCGGGACCAACCTGCCTCCTACCAGGACCTCATTCAGCTGGCCCTACTGATGGACAAGAGACTCAAGGAACGAGCGGCTGAACGAAGACTTTCAGTCCAGGAGAGGACCAGAAGGCCGGTGTGGGGGAACCGTACCGTTTCTTACTCTCCTAGCGCGGCCAGAGGTGGGGATGAAGGCGCCCACTTGGTGGACCAGTCTGGGTTTCTCCCTGCACCAACCAGCGGGATGGAACCCATGCAGTTGGGCAGGACTCGACTGGCCACGGAGGAACGGGAAAGGAGGTTCCGTCAGCGCCTCTGCCTCTACTGTGGTTGTGCGGGTCACATGATCGTGACCTGCCCCACACGACCAAAAGACCAGGCTCACAAGTAAGGGGAGTACTTGTGAGCCACACCACCTTTACCCGGAGCCACTGTGACCCTGGTATTCTTTTCCCCGCAACATTGTCTTGGGAATCAAGAGGACTGAAGGTGGGAGCGTATGTGGACTCAGGAGCAGATGTTAGTTTTATGGACCGTAATTTTGCCTGTCAGGCCGGGATTGAGCTTCTGCCTCTGGACAAGCCTTTACCAGCTCAGGCCCTGGACGGGCATCCCCTGGGTCCCATCACCCACCGTACAGCACTGCTCACACTAACCCTGTCCGGCAACCACACGGAGCAGATTAGCTTGTTAATCCTCAATGCCCCTATCGCTCCTCTTGTCCTCGGCCGTTCATGGCTTCGCCAGCATGACCCCCATATTTCCTGGATCTCTGGTAAGATCCTATCCTGGAGCACGGCATGCCATGCTAACTGTCTTAAGGCAGCATCCCCTGTCTCGGAGAGCCCCAAACTTAAGTCATCCCCATCTGACCTGTCTGGGGTCCCCGCGGTTTACCATGACCTTGCAGCTGTATTCAATAAGGCCCAGGCACTATCTCTACCCCCGCACAGACCGTACGACTGTGCCATTGATCTCGTACCTGACGCAGTACTTCCTTCTAGCCGCTTGTACAACCTGTCCATACCTGAGAAGAAGGCTATGTCTAACTATATTACGGACTCACTCTCTTCAGGTATCATCACTCCCTCCAAGTCACCGGTAGCCGCCGGATTCTTCTTTGTCGGCAAGAAGGATGGCTCCCTACGCCCTTGTATCGACTACCGAAGACTCAACGCCATCACAGTCAAGAACCGGTATCCCCTTCCACTCATGAGCTCCTCCTTTGAACCTCTTGCTCCTGCAACTGTCTTCACCAAGCTTGACCTCCGCAATGCTTACCATCTTGTCCGGATTAGGAAGGGGGATGAGTGGAAGACAGCCTTCAACACGCACCTTGGCCACTTCGAGTACCGGGTCATGCCCTTTGGCCTGACCAACGCCCCAGCTGTCTTTCAAGCTCTAGTTAACGACGTTTTAAGAGACATGCTCGACAAATTTGTGGTTGTGTACCTGGATGATATTCTGGTCTTCTCTCACAACATGCAGGAGCATCAGCAGCATGTCCGACAGGTCCTACAGCGCCTCCTCGAGAACCGCTTGTTCGTCAAGGCAGAGAAATGTGAATTCCATTCATCTTCTGTAAACTTCCTTGGCCACATCATCGAGAAGGGTAACATCAGAGCCGACCCCAAGAAGGTCAAAGCGGTTATGGAGTGGCCTCAACCAAACACCCGTACGGAACTGAGGCGATTCCTAGGCTTTGCAGGATTTTACCGTCGATTCATCCTCAACTTCAGTAAGGTAGCTGCACCTCTCCACGCACTAACATCTACGATCACTGCATTTAGGTGGAACAAGGAGGCAGACGTGGCGTTCCAGAACCTCAAGAGGAGCTTCAGTTCCGCCCCCGTTCTCGTACACCCTGACCCGGATGTGCCGTTCACGGTTGAAGTGGACGCTTCTGACTCCGGGATTGGGGCAGTCTTGTCCCAGCGTTCCAGTGGGAGTAATGTGTTGCACCCTTGTGCATTCTTTTCTAGACGTCTCTCTCCAGCTGAGAGAAACTACGATGCTGGGAACCGAGAACTGTTGGCAGTCCACGAGGCGCTGGTCGAATGGCGACACTGGCTGGAGGGGGCCAAGCATCCGTTCCTGGTCCTGACCGACCATCGCAACCTCATTCACATCCGATCCGCTAAAAGACTGAATGACAGGCAAGCTCGCTGGGCACAATTTTTCTGTCGATTCGATTACACTCTCACCTACAGACCTGGTTCACGCAATGGCAAGGCGGACGCTCTTTCTCGAATATTCTCAGAGGAACCTACCGTTAAGTCTACTTCCGAGACCATCCTTCCCCCTAACCGCATCATCGGGATGGTAACTTGGGAGATCGAGGGCCTGGTCAAGACGGCCTTACGTTCTGACCCTGGTCCCGGAATCGGACCCCCTAATAGGCTGTTCGTCCCAGAACCTTTAAGGGCCAAGGTACTTGATTGGGCTCATTCTAGTGTGTTTACCTGTCATCCCGGAGTCCATAGGTCACTAGGCTTTATCCGACGCCGTTTTTGGTGGCCTACCATGGAGGCGGATACCCGGGAGTTTGTCGCCGCCTGCAGCGTCTGCGCCCGTAACAAGGCAAGCCACAGCCCTCCTGCCGGCCTCTTACACCCTCTTCCCATCCCCAATCGACCTTGGTCCCACATTGCTGTTGATTTCATCACGGGACTTCCCACTTCTAGAGGTAACACCACAATCCTCACTATCGTCGACAGGTTTTCCAAGGCAGCACACTTTATTCCTTTGCCCAAGCTTCCATCCTCTGCTGAAACCACAGACCTGCTGGTCCAGCATGTGGTCAGGATCCACGGGATCCCCTCCGACATAGTCTCTGATCGTGGCCCTCAATTCATTTCTCGGGTCTGGCAGGATTTTTGCAAGGGCATTGGGGCCACGGTCAGTCTGACTTCCGGCTACCACCCCCAAAGCAATGGTCAAGCAGAGAGGGCCAACCAGGGGGTGGAGACCATGCTGCGCTGTATGGCTGCGCAACAGCCTAACTCCTGGAGTAAGTTTATTCCATGGGTGGAGTACTCTTTCAACTCCTTGACCTGCGCAGCTACGGGTATGTCTCCATTTGAATGCTGGCTGGGATTTCAACCTCCCTTGTTTCCCTCCCAGGAGATCGAGGTGGCAACTCCTTCCACCCAGGCACACCTGAGACGATGCCGCAGAGTGTGGAGGTCCGCCCGTGCTTCCCTATTGAAGGCGTCTGTTAGGATGTGTCGCAATGCCAACCGGCGGCGCATCCCGGCTCCCGACTACCAGCCCGGACAGCAGGTCCTGCTTCGGGCCAAGGACCTCCACCTCCCGATTTCCTCCCAGAAACTTGCACCACGTTTTGTTGGACCTTATACGGTCAAATCGAAGATCAACCCTGCTGCTGTACAATTGGATCTTCCACATTCCATGAGATCTCATCCTGTCTTTCATGTCTCCCAGATCAAACCTGTTGTTAACAGTCCCCTGTCCGCCCCCACCCCCGCTCCTCCCCCTCCTAGAGTCCTCGAGGATGGGGACCAAGTCTGGACCGTCAAGGAGATCCTCAAGGTTCGGCGACAGGGGAGGGGTTGGGTCTACCTTGTGGACTGGGAGGGCTATGGCCCTGAAGATAGGTCCTGGGTACCGGCCTCTTACATCGCCGACCCCTCCCTTATCAAGGACTTTTACAGAGCTCACCCCGAGGCACCCCGAAGCTCGCCGGGAGTCTCGCGTAAGAGGGGGGGTGCTGTTATGGGTCACACTCCTGCTTCCTCTCTTCCTGCTATGTCTCCTCCTGCTGGGCGTCTGGACAAGCACACCACGGGCCACTCCCACATGTGCTCTCTCTCCACTGCGGGCGTGCCTCCTCGCACCTGCAAACACTCACCAAACTACACACCTGCCTGTGATGAGCGAGCTGCCTTCAAGAGCAGACGCAGCCTGAGATCCGACGCGAGAACGTAGCTTCACGTACCCAGTACAGTAAGCCCACACGTATCTAGCTCCTCTGCATGTGCAGACTATTTCCCTGTGCTCCTTCCCTGTTGTGCTCATTGTCTCCTGTGTTGTGTCGTCTTCCAGCCTCCCGCCATCCTTCCTTGTCGTCGAGTTGTGTGTCTCGTCACCTTGGACCTCCCGTGGATTTTCCCTTGCCTTCCTGGACATCGACCTCACGCCTGCCTAACGACCACGAAACCAAGCTCCTGCCCTTGACCATCTGCCTGCTCCCCGACGTTCGATTCCGCCTTGCTCCTTGCTGGACTTCCGCCTGGATCCCAACACGCATCCTCAACACCCTCTGGCAACCATACTCAGATAAGTCTCACACTTCGTCACACTACATCTCTTTGGTTAAATACACATCTCACTCACACACTAAACTGTCATTAAATACGCTGACAGCTAACGACGTCATCGTTCCTCTGCCGTCTTCTTCTCCCGTTGTACCGTCACAACAATAAGTGATGAAAAAGTATCATCCATCCATTTTCTGCTGCTTATCCCATAATAAATAAAATACTCAATAGTCAATAAAAAACAGTCATGACATTAGGTACAATCTAGGTACAATCTAACTCCAGAGCGTAAACCCTCATGGTATGGCCTGTGGTTTAGACCACCATGAATTTACCAAGAATTGATTAACGTGGACCCCGACTTAAACAAGTTGAAAAACTTGTTCGGGTGTTACCATTTAGTGGTCAATTGTAGAGAATATGTACTGAACTGTGCACTGTAATAATAAAAGTTTCAATCAATCAAATTAATAGAGACAAGGCTGCATGTGTGTGTGGCCGTGTGCACGGGGAACTTGAGAAGTCAACTTGAAACACTCTCAAGAGTGTGTACTTAAATGATGGCGATGAAAATAAGAACCCGAGGCACAAGACAACACTTGTTTGCAGATTAATGTTGTTGAATGGAGGCTTGTCCCTCTGCCTTCACCTGAGACTAATTCTCAGAAGGGGACCTTCATAACCGCACTCAGCAAAGGAAACAATACTTCCGTTACATACATTTTAGATGTGTAGTTAAAAAAAAAAGTTAGAAAGGAACTATCACTATCACTGCTCCTGCAACACAGATGTGCTTATTTGTGTCACATTTAGTCTCTAATATTTTCCGGGAGAATGAATATATTTGTTGACTAACAGCATGGATAAAACCCTTAAATATTCAACATTTTATAATCTGGTTTAATATTTCCACCCGTTTTATGCAAATTGGAGTCTATTAGCATAATCTCATTTGAGAATACCTCTTTTTTAAAGTGAAAGATTATAACCTATTTTTTTAAACACATACAAATCCTGTCTTATATTGAAATGGTAATGTCTTAAAGTGTGTATGCAATGCAGAAAAGAAGTGCATTTACATTTATTTTTTTCATTAGTGACACGAAAACATGAAGAGAGCTAAAACCCAAATGAAGGACGGCATCCAACATTTTTAATGTCTTGGCAAACATGAAGCATACATTTAAAGAGTGCCAAGAAAAGTCTCTTTTTTTTTTTTTTTCCGCAATTATTGCTGCTTTGTTGAACATAAACGCTGCTTATGGTATCATGTTTTCATTTAGCAATGCTAAGAGGAGAAGGTAAGACATTACATCCCCGCATTAAAATGGAAATAGGGTCTGTAAAAGCTTCAGCGAGATATTGGATGGGATAAAGATGTAAGAAAGGGCCATTATGCTGCTAAGGTGGAGAGGCGGGGGGCTTCTATCTTCCTGCGACCCTCCTTATGTCTGCCTTGAACTTGCGAGAAGTTCAGCAGGTTTGAACCTGCACTCCAGACAGGCCTGTGGAATGTAAGCGAGGCCACTCAAGCCCATCTGACCTGCCACCATGGCGGCTCTATTTCACTGCGCTAACTTACAATGCCACTTCTACTTTATCTCTCCTTGTAACACAACATTAGCTGCCAAAGAGCTGGAAATGCACTATCAGCCCGCCCCAAAGCTTGGATTGGTTCCCTCATAAATAAGATCATTATACCAGTGGTAATCCCATTAAACAGATCATTTTGCAAATATCTAAATCCAATTAATAAAGTGTTTTCCGAGGGTGTGCAGCAAACACCGCCTTGTCAAGAGCCGACGTGTTGTGACTGGACTTCTTTGTTCCTCGCTTCCTCTGTGATGCCAGAAAATCCTACCCAGGCCCTGAATCACTGTTCTGATTACATTCTGGGTTTTATGGTGGAATAAAAAAAAAAAAGGTATGAGTGAAAATGAGAAGAAAGCAAAAAAAGCTATATTATTGAGGCATATTGTGGTACTTATAGGAATGGGTGATGTGGCCTAAAATCTATATAGCGATATATATTGCAGCCTCTTGTAATAGCAACATAGCCTATAACATAACATATTATTTGGCATGTAAATGGTAATAGAATATTTGAAACATGTTACAAAGGTTCCTAATTTGCATTTGTGTTGCAGTTGTATATAATTGTGTTAATGTACCTGCTAATGTATTGTTAACACTGTCACGGCGCATGCGCAATCCCTCATGTCATCTGCTGCAAGCGCAGCCGGCAGCTTTGCTAGAAGAGCTCCAGACACGCCCCTGCTCGCTCTTCCCGCGCCTGCACTGCTGCAAGCAATCTGCAATCAGCGCACTTGGTTATGATGCGGGCAGATGGCGTAAAGACCAGCGTACCCAAAGATCCAGTGCCGGAACGTCGTTCACTCTCCGCAGTAAGCATCCCGTCTCTGGCTTCCCTCCGCGTACTTGCTCTTTCTGTGCTTTCCCTGTGCCCATGTCTTATTTCCTCCGTATTTCCTACAGTGTTCCCTTTGTTTTCCGTGATCGAGCTGTGTGCCTTGCCTTCCACCGGATTCTGGATTGCCTCCCTCGATCCTCAACCCCTGCTTGGACACAGATCTTGTCGCCTCTCTCCAGCCCCCGACCTCTCGCTTGCCCACAGACTGTCTTCTCACCTTGACCCTCTGGTCTGACGAAGGATTCATCCAACACCCACATACAACAAACTCCGGTAACATTTACATTGTTTATTCTACACATCGTCTTGCACCATTCACGTAAAGTAGTACAGTATACACACCCCAACTCATCATCATTATCAGTTTAAAAAAAACTATTGAACTGATCCCTGACATTGTGTCGTCTCCTTCCCTCGCCGTACAACAAAACATGGTAACATGGTTTTATAATGTTACCATCACGGTTTATCAACACTTCAGTTAAAATGTAAAAAGCACTTTGTGGTGGGATGGGGGTGTGGCCAGGAACGGCCTTGAAGACAGCGACAGCGACCTCTACATTTGGTGCACAATGTGGGGAACAAACTCACGACCCTGAAATTAAGAGTGTCATGCTCTACCGACTGATCTAACCAGGCAAATTTAGAGGTTGCCCTCTAGATCAGGGGCGCTCACACTTTTTCTGCAGGTGAGCTACTTTTCAATTGACCAAGTCGAGGAGATCTACCTCATTCCTATTTATAATTTATATTTATTTATGAAAGAGACATTTTTGTTAACAAGTTAAGCATGTTTAACACGCATGGATTCCTTTCTTTCATGAAGACAAGAATATAAGTTGGTGTATTTGATTCTGATGACTTGCATTGATTGGAATTAGACAGTTGTGCTGATAACGTCCGCATTTTCAAATGGAGGAAAAAAAAAGTCCTCCTTTCTGTCCAATACCACATGAAAGTGGTTGGATTTGGCATCTCATTTGTCCAACTTGCATACTCGTTTTAAAACACGTTGTTATGAGAGTAGCATATGTGTGTGGCCCTTTAATGTCTGGCAGCAGGTGAGTGACGTCAGTGAGTGTGCGGGTGGGCAAGCAAGTGAGAAAGCGGTCGCTGAGGGCCGGGGAGAAATACATTGGCATCAAACTCCGTAGCTTGCTAGCTTGTGCACGCTAGCTTTCTGAGACTCTTATTTTGTTAGCACAGGCAGGATGAAACAGGTCTTTTATGGTGAAGACAGGAACTGTGCAGTCGGTCTTTAGAGTTTTGACAGTAGGTACGGAGTCTCTAGAAATAAAATGTGTTTCTCTGCGTCCGCCCTGTTAGTGATTTTTTTCTTAAATATGAGCTCGCAGCAGCCAGCGTCATCTCACAAGATCCTCGGGTGCCGAGAATGTCAAACAACTGACGAAAGTGAAGTCTTGGTATGAATGATGATTGCTAATTTTTATGTATATTTTTTAATGCCTGGCTTGAGATCGACTGACACACCCTCCGAGATCGACCAGTCGATCGCGATCGACGTAATGCCCACCCCTGCTCTAGATTGTTCTTCGGACCACCACACACTGTCACGAGAGCCCGGATTTCAGGGTAAAACATTGTTTTATGTTCAGCAATTGTGCAAAGCTTTTGCTTTCCAGCAAAATGTATTTTTCTGGATTGGTACACTACAACTCCAACTACAACCCCAACAGCGTGTTTCATTACGGCTGCTGCTAATAAAGGCGACAGGTGATTAGATAACAAGACCCACCTGGGTCATCTACTACCTGTCTCCGGTCCTGGCACACCCCGTTCCGCGGCAGGCCCGCAGGCCACACTCCTCTTCACACAATTATTCTTCAGTTGTTTCAATACTTTAACGTATTTTTACACCCAAAAAACTTTTTGGGAGTTGATATAATTACCGTATTTCACGGACCATAGGGCGCACCGGATTATACGGCGGACTGCCGGTGAGCGGGTCTATTCAGGTTTATTTTCATACAAAAAGCGCGCTGGATTATAAGGCCCATTAAAGAGGTCATATTATCATTATTTTTTTCTGAATGTAAAACATTTCCTTGTGGTCTACATAAGATGTAACGGTGGTTCTTTGGACAAAATGTTGCACAGATTATGGTATGTATACAGACCATTTTCAAGTTGCTTTCTGAAAGTCGCTTAAGGATATACCGTTTTTTGTGGGCGGTCTTATTTACGTGGCGTTTTCTCCCCATCATTTTTGTTGTAGCCGTGTAGCATGCAAGGACGGAGTGGAAGAAGTGTCAAAAGATGGAGCTAACGGTTTTAATGACATTCACACTTTACTTAAATCAATAACAGAGCAGCATCTCTTCATCCATGCCTCACTAATGCAATAACAACACCGGAAATGTGTCCCGTGAAAAACCGTCCAGAGGATGAATGTCCCATAACAAGAAGATAAAAAAAAAGAAGAAGCTTATCGATTACGGTGTCGGCTAGGACTACAATGGTGAACGCGTGCACATTTTCAGGACTTATGCGGATCCCAAATACACATCAGCAGGTACCAGAAGGCAAGAAAAGTTGATTTTGCATATAATTTGCAAAACAAAACGCCAGATAATATGTCTGCAAATGGGTGCCATTTTGCGGTTCTTATACACACACCATAATAATACTTGTATGTCTGACTACGGTAGCTTCAATTTGCAGAAAATGCATCAAAGTGTGCGGCTTCATATCTTACTGAAGTCGTATCAGAACATTTTCACATATTTTTGAGCTCTGTGTGTAATGTTCTATATTCTCAATGGAACATTTAAAGTATTGGTGTTGGTTACTGGCATCATATTGCAGTCCACACATATCTCTTATGTGTGACTGCCATCTACTGGTAACACTTATCATTACATCATGTACTAAATAAAACTGCTTCGAGGTCGGTAAGCACAAACATAATTAATCCGTACATTAGGCGCACCAGGTTATAAAGCGCACTGTCGATTTTTGAGAAAATGAAAGGACTATAAGTGTGCCTTATAGTCTGAAAAATTCGGTATTTTAGTTGTGGACAATACTACAAATTTGGCAATCGATCCAATACCAAATACTTACAGGGGCATTATTGGTCAAACCAATGCTGGCATTTAAAAAAATTAGGGGTCCTAAATTATTAAACATTTTTTTATCATAACTGTAATCAAACAAAAACAGGATGTTATATAACAACATCAATTAATATATTAGCTTCCTAGTCCCTTTTATTACATACCACATTTATCGTAAAGTCAACGGTGCAGACAATTTAACAAAAACTACTATTGACTCTTATTTCATGAGTTTGTAAACAATAACAAAAATGGAAAAAATATTGATATAATCATTATAGTATCGACCATATTCTGATACTATACTTGGTATTGTTACTGTTGATATTTGTGTAAGTTCCGCCCACCTCTGTTTACGTTCAAGACCTCTAGCTTAGCAGTTAGCTATGGATTTGTGTACCCTCCTGTGGTGTGTATGGTGGAGGAGGTTTAGCTATTCCTTTCCAATGATATTGATGATACATAGTTTATTTTCCTCCATGGAGGCGAAGATTACTGATTTAGAAACTGCATTGTTGAGAGATGTTAGCTGCTAGCTGGCTTGCTTGCACGCTACATTGCACATTTTTGGGACACAGCAATAAATGTGTGATCAACATGCTTTTTCACGATACAACCAGTGGCGGTTGCTCAAAGACTGCGAGGGAGCTTCCCTGAGAATGTAAAAAAGTTGGTCAAAGTAGCACTTTTGTGTTTAGATTTCATTGACTAGATATGCATTAGAATGCGTTCAACTTTTGAACGCATTGTGTTAGCGTTACAGTGCACTAAATAATGTTGAAGCCGAGCGTCCATTGACTTCAAGGGGGGAGCATAGAGTGGGTTTCTCCACTGCAGCAACACGAGACAGTCATTGGATAAATGCTCAACTTCGTCTTGCCCACGGATGCTCAGTGTCTCTGGAAGTGAGAACTGGGCTTGGCCTCGGCTGGCCTAGGCGCTGAGCTTTCGCATTATTGGATGATTGCCAGAAGCTGAATCCTTTTTAGATTAAGAGGAAAAAATAACTAGATCACCGTTCTAGTTCTTTTTCTATAAAACACCGCTAGATAATTTTTCATGTTTCATTCCATTGGTCCGAGTCGATAATGATCATTTTACAATCCAGTAAGTGACGTTTTCTTTGTCAAATCTAATATCTGTTATTGAAGACTGTATTTGTGCTTCGAGAATAGCTGAAAATGAGCTCCCCCTACTTGAAAGACTAGCAGCCGCTACTGGATAAAACAGTAGTAACATTTCTTTTGATGGCCCAAATTAAATCATTTATATTGTGCAACACTAGCGGTACATGTACTGCAGTAATACCTCAACTTCCGTGCTTAATTGGCTGTGTGACGGAGCTCTTAACGCATACCACTAGCATTTCAAATTCACACCACCCATTTTTTAAATTAAATTTAATTTGTATCTAGCCTCCCAAAAGTGGCAACTTTTGTAACATGCCTTTTAAAAGAGACCACAAACCTTTAAATAAACAAAAAGAATACTGTAAGGAAAAAAAACAGAAGAATGTATTACCAACAACTACTGTAGTTTTATATAGTATTGTATTAATCCTATAACGCATTCAATCCTTGGAGAGTGGACTTCTACCGTATTTCCTTTCAGCTGATCTCTGTCAAACAAACTATAAGCAGTTTTTCCACATTTTCATGGATAAATGTTCGCAGTTACGCTGTTAACATGAATTTGTCATCCTTGGCTGTTTGGTTAAAAGTACACTTTTCCAAGTAGTATCACCTGTAATGTAGTATACCTACACTTTACAGCAGGAACATGTACCATCATACCATGAATCGATTAACGTGGACGCCGACTTAAACAAGTTGAGAAACTTATTCAGGTGTTACCATTTAGTGGTCAATTGTACGGAATATGTACTGAACTGTGCAATCTACAAATAAAAGTATCTATCAATCAATCAATCAATAAATCAATCAATCAATGTTTTCCATATCCACAGATACAGTAAATTGTCTCTAAGTTGAACAACCATACAATACAATAAACTGTAAAAAATATTTTGAAATGGCTGCTTTTACCTCCTCCTAAATGCTGACGTGGCATGAATGACTTTCCAAAACAATACTTTTACAGAACAAAAACAGTGTTGTGTCAATAAATAACGGCACTTTCTTGAAGACATTGAGTGTAAGATGTCCGCATGGTGTCCTCCTATGAAAGTCCCTGCCCGTGTTAGTCCACATAAGTATTTAAATGATTGCCAGATGGTTTCCCAAATTAGCCGTTTATTGAAAAAATCAAAACGAGTTTCCTAAATCATTACCATAACTCATCAGTGGAAGTGCCCTCTGAGTGCCCTTCAACTCTGGGATGTGTGGCGCTGCATTGACCATGTTGCATTCTGGGGATCAGCAGTCAGAATATTTAGAAGGAAGAAAAAAAGTGTTGAACTAACGACTCAAGCATTAGTGTGTGAAAGCATGTCGTCCTGAAGTAGATGCTTGTGTTTGTTCCACTAGACCAATAAAGCGCACAACCCAATATTGAGGATGGGGAGCATTTAAAAAAATATATATTTTCATAGTTCTGAAGTTGTTCAGGAAAACTGCTGTGGTTAGATGGATTCAAAGAGTGCCTGTGGTTGATGTTAACACTCGCCCAAAGTTGTCTGTTAATTTGGCTAATAGATGATTCATTGGCAGATGTTTATGGTACAAAAATAAAGAAAACCGCAGCAGTGATGCTTATCTTTGAGTGACTTTCTACTGCCTCCAAGGCTTTTTGAACCACTTTAGGATGATTGAAGAAATTTACCTGTATGCATGTGGTAATACTGTGCAACATCTAAAAGAGAGACCCTGCGGTTGTACAGTCGATTGATTGATTGATTGATTGATTGATTTTCCACCAATGTCACAAAGAACTTTGGAAATCAAACACGAAAACTTTAGAGTCCTGTAAGAGTTCAATTCAATGGAAATCATAACATTATGCCATGTTTTGTGTATTATTTGTATTGGACCAGCCTCCACATGGAACGTAAAATGAAGAACAATCTACAGTAGAAAAAAAAAAAAAAAAAGACATTATTCAAGATTCAAGATTGTTTATTGTCATATGCACAGTTAAACAGACAGTTTGCCGTACAATGAAAATCTTACTTTGCTAGTCCACCTTTCAACAAGTCACAAGGTACTAAGCTTAAAAAAATAAAAAATAAAAAAAAGGAAAGAAAAATAAAATAAAAATTAAAAAATGTATAAATATGGAGGTGACATTATAAAAAACGTACTTTAAATCGGAACTACACTTTTTTTTTTTATTTAGCCTTGTTTTTCTTTTTTTATGCATTCTAACTATAGTGAATAAAGGGGAGCAAAAGTCTGCTTACAATGGAGCATATGGGAGTTGATATATTCTACCTCTAAAGTGCTCTAGAAAACACCCAAACATTACTGACATGTTATACTGTATATGTAATGCAGTAACAGGCACATTCATAAAACCATGTACTGTATTTTGCTCATTTTAAGCATACGGCGGGACAATAATGTCAGAAGCGCATCACAACGTTCGCATTTTCCTTCAACAATGTCACTGATTGCTACTCAATGTAAACTTCATGAGAGCCAACAAACATAATTAAACATAACTTTACTGTACAATGTCTGCTCTCATTGGGATGTCGACTGTTAGGATGTTGAGCTATGCTCATTTAGATAAAGAGTGACTCATAATCCTTGCAAAGAATAAAAAAGGGAGATCGAACCAAACGTCTTGTTGTGTCTTTTTCGCCATTTCTGGGTGTAAGTTGGCTGTTAAAGTGTACCCACTTCATGGTTTATGTTCATATTATTTTACCATCCAGATCAGAGGCATTATTTACAATCTAGAAAAAACTTTCATGAGCTCTGAGGTGAGAAAGTAGCTCACCAGCTGGTGATGTCAATAAAGCAAAATAAGTACCTCTTTGTGACAATGCGCCGCTAAATGTAGGTACTTAACAATAAGGCTTGATACAACAATTTTTTAAATACTCGGTTAATATTAAGGTCAGGAAATGTAAATGCATTGTTGGCGCTTTTTGGATAGGTATTGAGAGGGTTTTATGGTTGGAATAGACACAGTGACATAATAGCTTATATTGGCTCCATTGTAAGCTGATTTATTTATGTTTATTCACAAGTTACACTGCATTGAAAAAAGACATATGCGAACTTGTTTCTCATAAGGAACGTTAATTATAGGCAAAATTCCCCAAAAAGTGCAGTTCACTTTTAATCGTGGTCACCTATCAAGGGTTGTGTGTTTGTTTTTACATATTTACATTGACGGTAGTTTTTTTATTTTTTCCACTTGAATGACAAATGAAACAAACATGTGTATCATACAGTATTTTTTTTTAAGGCCTACTGAAACCCACTACTACCCACCACGCAGTCTGATAGTTTATATATCAATGATGAAATATTAACATTGCAACACATGCCAATACAGCCTTTTTAGTTTACTAAATTGCAATTTAGAATTTCCCGGGAGTTTCGTCTTGAAAACGTTGTGTAATGATGACGTGTACGCAAGATGTCACGGTTTTTTAGGAAGTATGAGCGCTACGCACACACACAGCTAAATGCCGTCTGCTTTAACGGCATAATTACACAGTATTTTGGACATCTGTGTTGCTGAATCTTTTGCAATTTGTTCAATTAATATTGGAGAAGTCAAAGTAGCAAGATGGAGTTGGGAAGCTTTAGCCTTTAGCCACACAAACACACGGTGATTCCTTGTTTAAAATTCACGGAGTTGAAACTTTCCTATGGATCACAGCGGACATGGATCCCGACCACTTGTCAACCAGCAGGTTTCGGTGAGAAAATTGTGGTTAAAAAGTCGCCACTTACCGGATATCAGCTGAGCTTGTGCCTCCCGTACAGCTGCCATCGATTTTCCCGAGACACTGCGCGTCAACATCTGGCAGTGGACGCACACCTCCGACTATCAGGTACTGTTAAACTCACTAAAACACTAGCAACACAATAGAAAGATGAGGGATTTCCCAGAATTATCCTAGTAAATGTCTTTAAAGACATATGAATCCGTCTCAATGCAACGCGATTGCAATCGGGGTTTTTTTTTTTTTCTTGTCCGTCGCTATCAATATCCTCAAACATGAATCTTTCATCCTCGCTCAAATTAATGGGGAAATTATCGTTCTCTCTGTCCGAATAGCATTTTTTGTTGGAGGCTCCCATTAAAAACAATGTGAATATGAGGAGCCCCCACACATGTGACGTTATCGTCTGCGACTTCCGGTAGAGGGAGGGCTTTTTTCCTCTCAACACTGACAGTTGCGAACTTTATCGTGGATGTTCTCTACTAAATCCTTTCAGAAAAAATATGGCAATATCGCGAAATGATCAAGTATGACATATAGAATGGACCTGCTATCCCCTTTTAAATAAGAAAATCTCATTTCAGTAGGCCTTTAAATGTACATCTGAGTGCTGTCTGTGCCTTAAAATGAAGCAGATTAGTAAAACAAAACAAAAACACAAGACTAAATACACTACTAAAAAACAATAAGAAGAAATCTGAGGAAGGAAAGAAAAACACTGTACGTCTGGAAATACGCTATTTTGAACAACAGAGATATTTTCCGCGTTGAAGCTACTTTTGTAACCAATTAGGGCGGTAACATACACAAAAACTACATTTTCCAAGTATTTTAAAAACATCTTAAAAATATCTCTCCAATCTAACATGACTTTCATACACTCCTGCCAATCACAATCAAGCCTGACGTGTGTACAATTATGCAGTTTCTATGAACTTGAAAAATTAGTACATCTATAATGACTGGGATAGATTATTGATGAAACTATGCTCAAGTGTCTCAATTCTTCAAAATTGCATGTAGGGCTATCAACGTTAACGCGTTAACAAATGTGAAAAAAAAAAAAAAAATCGCCTTACCATAAATGAATTAATCACCATGTTTGTTTTGACTGGCGGAAGGCAATGTGCATTTCACTGGCAGTGATTCCGTTAGAGCGATGATTGAGCGGTGTGCTCTGCTCCCTTCAAAACAAACGCAGATGGAACTTTAGATAAAACTGAGAGTAATTAGTTAGTATTACAGCCACAAACTTTCTCATCATCGACGCACATCAAGTTTACTCATTTGTATGCTATAGACTTTATGGACCCCTTTTTAGACCAGTTGATCCGCTGTCTCTCTTTTCTGCTCTACCTCCCTCTTGCAAAGCCTCCACGGATGAAGTGCTACCTGTTCAAAGTCAAAACCCAGAATGGACCACTCTTCTTTGCATCAGTTGGTGACGTCTGTGCGCTGCTGACTTGGATCCATTCAAGATAATCCCCTGCTGGTCTCCCAATGGACTGGACTTTCACATGAAGTCGGGACCCGGGATTGGACCACTTTTTATGCATCAGTCGGTGACGTCTCTGCGCCCCGATGTGTCTACACGGAAGAGGTTTCCCCTGCGGGTCCAATTATGGACTGGACTCTCACATTATTAACTATACCTACTTAATGGCCTAGTGGTTAGAGTGTTCACCCTAAGATCGGTACGTTTTGAATTCAAACCCCTTCCGAGTCATACCAAAGACTTTAAAAATGGGACCCATTAGCCTCCCTGCTTTCCACTCAGCATCAAGGGTTGTAATTGGGGGTTGAATCACCAAAAATGATTCCCGGGTGCAGCCACCGCTGCTGCCCACTTCTTCCCTCACCTACCAGGGGATGAACAAGGGGATGGGTCGAATGCAGAGGAGAAATTTCACCACACCTAGTGTGTGTGTGACAATCATTGGTACTTTTAACTTTAACGTTAATATCCACTCGGCATCCATTGCACCGGTCACCCAGGGGGGCATCCCCACATCTGCGGTACCTTCCAAGGTTTCTCGTTGTTCCCTGATGTGGGATCTGAGCCAAGGATGTCGTTGTGGCTTGTGCGGCCCTAAAAGCTATGTAAGTAAACTTTGATTAATTCATGTAAATATCATTAAAGCCAAACATGAATGTTAGGTTGGCGTCACTCGCATGAATGCTACATGTCGCCATCTAACGTTGTACAAATTAGAGGTGGTCTTTACAAAAAAGAGATCAGCGCTGTCATCTAAAAAAGTTAATAAGCTTGTTTGTGTCACCGAGGTTTTGCAATTAGATGAAGCACAGCAGAAAAGACAGACAGTAACGAGTGAATGGAAAGGCAATTTTTTTTTTTGACAACGTCACGTCTCTCATCAGACTGGCTTCTCGTCAAAGTACCTTTTATCACACAAACACACCTCCTGTTTCACAATTATTGCGTGGCACATCATATCTGAGCAAACTGTGCCAACAAAATGAAAAATGGCTTACATTGGTCTTAACAACTGGCTAAACTAAAGAAGCATAAATGTGGATGAAAATGGTGCACTATGTGATGTTGTTTATGAGTGTCTTTATTACATTATTATAATGTACATCTGTAACTAATTTTCTGTAATATTGCAGGGACTTTACAAAAGTACACTAAATACTTACTAAAATTATTGTCATTAAGTTTTGAGCAAATCAATGACTCACAGTTCAGTAAAACGTTTACAAAACGTTCCTGTATGACATTCTAACTACAAAACGGCAATTGTATCCAAATATTAGGTTCTATTCTTAAGTATATTTCATTAACGTAAATGTGAATTACATTTAATGAAGTGAATTAAATGTATATAGCGCTTTTTCTCTAGTGACTCAAAGTGCTTTTACATAGTGAAACTCAATATCTAAGTTACATTTAAAGGGGAACATAAATCACTATTTCTGAAGGGTTCAAACCAATAAAAATCAGTTCCCAGTGGCTTATTTTATTTTTCAAAATTTTTCTAAAAATTTTACCCATCACGCAATATTCCGAAAAACGGCTTCAAAGTGCCTGATTTACACCATCGCTATATCCACCCGTCTATTGTCCTGTGACAGCAAAAAAAAAAAAAAAAAAAACATGGCGGATAGCACAGAAAGGTATAGCATAGTAGCTTGGATTCAGACTAGGATTTCAGCGGCGCAAGCGATTCAACAGATTGAAACGGATGAATGGAGTATGGAGGCAGGTACCGAAAACGAAATTAAAGAAGAAACACAAGCTTCTGAGCCATATCAGGACAGACAGCAGCACGAGAGGAAGCGCGGACGAATTCGGTGGTCGTCTTCTAACCCACGATTGGTATGCGTTTGTTTGGCATTAAATGTGGGTGGAGGGAAAGGCTGGATGCAAACATAGCTACAAATGCATTTGTTTTGGTATTGTCATATTGTGTCTTCCTTTTGGGTGGAAGTTGAAAAAACGTGTTCAAGGATTGGTTTGTTTATGAAGCTTGATATAGTTTCTGTTATTTTAGGAGAGTTTATTGACAAGCATGACTTAGTTAATTTAATTATAGTACTTGGTAAAAGGTTTATTTTTAAGGCCAAAAATAGATATTCACTTAGTATTACTTTCTTTAAAACATTTATTCAGTATTTTTTAACTTTAGAAAGATACATGATTGACAACGATAATGATGCCAAAAAACATGAAAAAAGATGGGAAATCCTTAAAGGCTTATTATGAAAATGTAATAATGTTTATAGATATGCAACAACAGCAACATATATGCTATCTGTTGTTGTGTTCCCTTTTTTTGAGTGTACAAAATGAAGGTGTGTGTTGAATCTGACTTGGACATAATATGGACTATACACAAATGCTTTTTATGAAAATGTAATTTTGTTTATAACTTATATGCAATTTGTTGTTTCCCTAATTTTTGTTGTTGCACATGGATGAGGGTGTGTGTTGCTGAGGCCCACTTTGACATTGTCTGGACTGGACCTGGTTTTAAAAACCTTTTAGACAAGTCTAATTCCATTAACAACCTGGTCTGATGAAGATAAGGTTATTTTTTATTTTTTATTTTTTTAATAAAATAAAATGAGATTTAAAAAAAAGGAAAACAATGACATTTTTTTTGGATAAAAAAGAAAGTAAAATCATATAAAACAATTACATAAAAAATAGTAATTAATGATAGTGTTAGTGGACCGGCGACACACACAATCATGTGTGTTTCAGGGACTATGTCCCTTGCAGACTGTGATATATATGTTGTGGGAACCAGCATTTTGGTAGCAGAAAGAAACAACCCTTTTTTGTGTGAGTGGGTGTGGCTGGGTGTGAATGGGGGAGGGAGGGGTTTTCTTTGGGGGGTTGATGCACTGATGGAAAGTGTATTTTGTGTGTTTTTGTGTTGATTTAATAAAAAAAAAAAACATAGCTACAAATGAGGAATAATGATGCAATATGTACATACAGTTAGCCTAAATAGCATGTTAGCATCGGTTACCTTGCAGTCATGCCGTGACCAAATATGTCTGATTAGCATACTCCACATACAATAAAACTCACCTTTGTGATTTCGTTGACTTTATCGTCGGAAATGCATCTGATTTGAGTGTCGCAGGATATCCACACATTCTTGCCATGTCTGCCATCTGTGTCGTAGCATAGCTGTCGTCGGGACAGTGTGCACAACAAACGAGGGACTTTCGCATCTTTTGGCCACTGGTGCAACTTGAATCCATCCCTGATCGTCTTGTTACACCCTCCGACATCACACCGACGAGACATAATGTCTCCAAGGTACGGAAAACAGTCGAAAAAACGGAAAATAACAGAGCTGATTTGACTTGGTGTGTGTAATGTGTTTGAGAAAATGGCGGATTGCTTCATGTTGTGATGTCACGGGTGAAAGGTCATTGCTCCGACAGTGAACAATTGAAAGGCGTTTAAATCGCCAAATTCACCCTTTTAAGAGTTCGGAAATCGGTTAAAAAAACATATTGTCTTTTTTCTGCAACATCAAGGTATATATTGACGCTTACATAGGTCTGGTGATAATGTTCCCCTTTAAAGCAGTGTGGGTAGCACTGGGAGCAGGTGGGTAAAGTGTCTTGCCCAAGGACACAATGGCAGTGACTACGATGGCGGAAGCGGGGATCGAACCTGGAACCCTCAAATTGCTGGCACGGCCACTCTACCAACCGAGCTGTACTGCCCCAAATAACTTGTGATTAATCATGATTAATCACAGTTCAAGAGTGTAATTAATCTGATGGACCACTCGACAGGCCTACTTACATATTTGGAGAGATTGACCATTAAGGATGTTTGAAGCCTTTGAACCCTCCTGATTAGCAATTACAAACAGCTGCACACCCCCAGCCTAAGTGAAGGGAATAAATCCAGCACAAAATCAGAAACAAATATAATAAAAAAAGAGAACTTAGTGGGAAGTTCCTCCAGGATATTGCGATCGCGCCAATTCACACAAATACAATCAACCCGCACAAATTATGCTCGACCTCGCAACTTTGTCCAAAGATCAAAGCTTCCATGTACATTTTGCCCAATCCCTGTCATTTTTGCCAATTGAATTTGCCTTTGAGCGACGCTCAATTGTCCACGTCAACCGTCCAAACAAAACGAGTGTCTGTTTCTCGTGTAGACAAAGCAAGAACAACAATGTGTGACTATATATCAAGTTTTTATCGATCTAGCGGGTTAAGTGCCGTCCACCCGCAAACCGCGGCTTTCTTTAGCGGCGTCCTGGACTTCTTTCCGAGATGTGTGAAAATGGAAAAAGATGAAGAAAAAAAAATAGTTTTTGTTTTAATATATTTTCTGTCGGAGAACAAACATGACACAAACCTTCCTAATTGTTAGAAATCCCACTATTTGTATTAAACATTCTTCACTGATGAGAGTGTTGGGCAAGCACCGTTTTGTCCTACTAATTTCAGCGATCCTTGACCTCATCGTAGTTTGTTTGTATGTACAACTTTCTCCGATGTTGCGACAGTAAGACATGTTTTATGCCACTCCTGCTTTGCCTTTTTTTTTCCACCAAACGTTTTATGCTGTGTGTGAATGCACAAAGGTGAGCTTTGTTGATTATATTGATTTGCTGGAGTGCTAATCGGGCATATTTGGTCAATCCATTTTTGGTCATAACATGCTATTTAGGCTAGCTGTATGTACATATTGCATCAGTATGCCTTGTTTGTAGCTATATTTGAGCTCATTTAATCCATCCATCCATCTTCTTCCGCTTATCCGAGGTCGGGTCGCGGGGGCAACAGCCTAAGCAGGGAAACCCAGACTTCCCTTTCCCCACCCACTTCGTCTAGCTCTTCCCGGGGGATCCCGAGGCGTTCCCAGGCCAGCCGGGAGACATAGTCTTCCCCGTGGCCTCCTACCGGTTGGACGTGCCCTAAACACCTCCCTAGGGAGGCGTTCGGGTGGCATCCTGACCAGATGCCCGAACCACCTCATCTGGCTCCTCTCAATGTGGAGGAGCAGCGGCTTTACTTTGAGTTCCTCCCGGATGGCAGAGCTTCTCACCCTATCTCTAAGGGAGAGCCCCACCACACGGCGGAGGAAACTCATTTCGGCCGCTTGTACCCGTGATCTTATCCTTTCGGTCATGACCCAAAGCTCATGACCGTAGGTGAGGATGGGAACGTAGATCGACCGGTAACTTGAGAGCTTTACCTTCCGGCTCAGCTCCTTCTTCACCACAACGGATCGGTACAACGTCCGCATTACTGAAGACGCCGCACCGATCCGCCTGTCGATCTCACGATCCACTCTTCCCCCACTCGTGAACAAGACTCCTAGGTACTTGAAGTCCTCCACTTGGGGCAGGGTCTCCTCCCCAACCCGGAGATGGCACTCCACCCTTTTCCGGGCGAGAACCATGCACTCGGACTTGGAGGTGCTGATTCTCATTCCGGTCGCTTCACACTCGGCTGCAAACTGATCCAGTGAGAGCTAAAGATCCCGGACAGATGAAGCCATCAGGACCACATCATCTGCAAAAAGCAGAGACCTAATCCTGCGGTCACCAAACCGGAACCCCTCAACGCCTTGACTGCGCCTAGAAATTCTGTCCATAAAAGTTATGAACAGAATCGGTGACAAAGGACAGCCTTGGCGGAGTCCAACCCTCACTGGAAATGTGTTCGACTTACTGCCGGCAATGTGGACCAAGCTCTGGCACTGATCGTACAGGGAGCGGACCGCCATAATAAGACAGTCCGATACCCCATACTCTCTGAGCACTCCCCACAGGACTTCCCGAGGGACACGGTCGAATGCCTTCTCCAAGTCCACAAAGCACATGTAGACTGGTTGGGCAAACTCCCATGCACCCTCAAGAACCCTGCTGAGAGTATAGAGCTGGTCCACAGTTCCACGACCAGGACGAAAACCACACTGTTCCTCCTGAATCTGAGGTTCGACTATCAGGCGTAGCCTCCTCTCCAGTACACCTGATTAAACCCTTCTTAAAGAGAGGAACCACCACCCCGGTCTGCCAATCCAGAGGTACCGCCCCCGATGTCCACGCGATGCTGCAGAGTCTTGTCAACCAAGACAGCCCCACAGCATCCAGAGCCTTAAGGAACTCCGGGCGGGTCTCGTCCACCCCCGGGGCCTTGCCACCGTGGAGCTTTTTAACTACCTCAGCGACCTCAGGCCCAGAAATAGGAGAGTCCACCACAGATTCCCCAGGCACTGCTTCCTCATAGGAAGACGTGTTGGTGGGATTGAGGAGGTCTTCGAAGTATTCCTTCCACCTATCCACAACATCCGCAGTTGAGGTCAGCAGAACACCATCCGCACCATACACGGTGTTGATAGTGCACTGCTTCCCCTTCCTGAGGCGGCGGACGGTGGTCCAGAATCGCTTCGAAGCCATCCGGAAGTCATTTTCCATGGCTTCCCCGAACTCCTCCCATGTCCGAGTTTTTGCATCAGCGACCGCTGAAGCTGCACACCGCTTGCCCTGTCGGTACCTGTCCACTGCCTCTGGAGTCCTATGAGCCAAAAGGACCCGATAGGACTCCTTCTTCAGCTTGACGGCATCCCTCACCGCTGGTGTCCACCAAGGGGTTTTAGGATTGCCGCCCCGACAGGCACCAACTACCTTGCGGCCACAGCTCCGATCAGCCGCCTCGACAATAGAGGTGCGGAACATGGTCCACTCTGACTCAATGTCCAGCACCTCCCTCGTGACATGTTCGAAGTTCTTCTGGAGGTGGGAATTGAAACTTTCTCTGACAGGAGACTCTGCCAGACGTTCCCAGCAGACCCTCACAATGCATTTGGGCCTGCCAGGTCGGTCCGGCATCCTCCCCCACCATCGCAGCCAACTCACCACCAGGTGGTGATCGGTAGAAAGCTCCGCCCCTCTCTTCACCCGAGTGTCCAAAACATGAGACCGCAAATCCGATGACACAACTACAAAGTCGATCATGGAACTGCGGCCTAGGGTGTCCTGGTGCCAAGTGCTCATATGGACACCCTTATGTTTGAACATGGTGTTTGTAATGGACAAATTGTGACGAGCACAAAAGTCCAATAACAAAACACCACTCGGGTTCAGATCCGGGCGGCCATTCTTCCCAATCACGCCTCTCCAGGTTTCACTGTCGTTGCCAACATGAGCGTTGAAGTCCCCCAGTAGGACAAGGGAATCACCCGGGGGAGCACTTTCCAGTACTCCCTCGAGTGTACCCAAAAAGGGTCACTAAAAGACAGCTCATTTAATGTCCTTTATTAACTTGGACACACACGTCTATTCTTTTGGCCATTCTGAACCAGTCATTTCCAGAACTATCTCATCCTGGGAGAAGTCTCCATTTTACTAATGATTTCCAATGTTACAAAAATGTGGAGAATAAAACCAAAAATACAACATTTCTGTCAACGAAGATTCGCGTCCACATTTGATTGTAGGCTAAAATAGCTAATGTAGACATTCTTTTATAAGTTGCTGTCACGCCAGATTTCTTCCCCCCCACCCACCCTCCACCCCCCATTTACTTCGGGGGTCATGATTAATACAGACGTTTTGTTAACGCTATATTATAAAAATATAACGCTATATTATAAAAATACAGACGTTTTGTTAACGCTATATTATAAAGAATGTTTTAAAAACATTTTACAACACAAGCTATGGGATGACATAAGAGGAAACTTGACCCCGGAAGTAAATGCGTCATCCCATAGCTTGTGTTTGTAAATTGTTTTTTATTTTTTTTTATAATATAGCGTTAACAAAACGTCTGTATAAATCATGACCCCAGAAGTAAATAGGTGGTGGGGGGCGGGGGGAGTTTTTTGTAGTGGGGAAGAAATTTGGCGTGACATTGCCTTCATTATAACACTTATATAAGGCTTTTAATTTTTTGCGGCTCCAGACAGATTTCTTTTTTGTATTTTTGGTCCAGTTTGGCTCTTTCAACATTTTGGGTTGCCGACCCCTGACTTAGACCTACTTCCGTTTCTTATCTATGGAGCTAAGCATTCTAAGTAAAGTAAGATATAAACATTTATCTCCTAGTTTACATGTTTTTACATATTTGTAAATATGTATTTGGGTGTCATGAATAAGTCAAACATGTTGAAAGCAGAATGGTTTGAATCTGATGAAATATGTTTGAGAAGAACATGCACAAAAAAAACGGTGGAATAAGATTTTTTTTTTTTTCCAAGATCCAAACAAATCTGAGAATGTCCTGATTGTGTTCCACCTTTGTTGCTCATTCTCTCAGTGTCCGTGAGCGTGCCAGGGTTAGACGTACAGTACATAAAAATGAAATAAGATTTTAATGAGGAGGCTCAGAGAACAGGAAAGGCACAGGGAGCAAAAAAGCCCCAACTCGCCCACTTCCAGCGTGTTTAGCCTGTATAATCTAACTTTTTCTAATGAAGAGGAGGAAAGTGAGAAGAGTGGAAAGAAAGAGATGTCAAGATTGAGGCTGGCCGCCCCCCTTGCAGGGTCAAACTGGAGAGGTTAATACCTGCTGTCTGACACTGCACATAAACTCTGCTGAGCTCATCACACTAATTAAACAGACACACATCCTCTTGGAGCTCCGATGGCCGATCGCTGCCAGCTAAAAAAGCACTCCATTCATGGAGGCTGGCAGGGTGTGCGTGTGGGGTGAGCTCCAGAAATGTTACCTGCCGTTCCTCAGTTTGATTAATGCGAAGAACAATGGCGCTCTTGTGGCCTGCTGGGCTCACTCCGCTTGGTTCTGCTTGACCGCTTAAGGAGAGGAGACTGCATCTTTCAGACTCAAACCTTTGGACTAACCACCAGCAGGCCTAACTACTTGTTTGCTACCTGAACAGGCTCATCTGGATAGACTAGACTGGTTAAGCATACATGGTACCTCAGTTTCCGTTATTTATCTGTTCCAAGAGACGTATAGAGAATAACTTCTTCCCTGAATTAGACTTTCAACCAGTCATCCATAGTCCGTGATTGTTCTTCCTTAGCTCATTTTAACCTTGTTTTTTTTTCTGTAAAGACTTTCTTTTAACTTTTCTGTATTGAAATCCCATTTCCCTTAGGGGGTTTCTTACAGTTCAGTCACAGACGGAGACTCCAGTTTCCGCCCATGTGTTCATTTGTTTTGCTGTTCATTTTCTTTTTTGAAGACATATTCTGTCTTGACGCTTTGATGTTTTCATTAGTCTAGCACAGAGATCGGCAACCCAAAATGTTGAAAGAGCCATATTGGACCCAAAATAAAAAAATTAAAATCTGTCCAGGGCCGCGAAAAATGTAAAGACTCATGTAAGTGTTATAATCCGGAAAGCTGGCCAAACTATTGGCTCGCAGTTGGAGGCGTTTGTGTCAGTGAGGGACAGGAGGACACTGGACAAACTGCTGCCCATCATGGACAATCCTGCCCACCCACGCCACCAGACGATTGAGGGACAGCGTAGTTCATACTCCAACAGGCTCCTTCAGCTTCCTTCCCGCACTGTGCGATTCAAGAACTCCTTCATTCCGCCCTCCATCCAGCTGTATAATCACTCCACATAGTGCAATAGATAATATCCGTCTATTACCTGACACCTTCTATGTCATCTACTTCTCTTTGTTTTTAATGTCTATATTCTATTTTCTACTGGATTTACTCTCTATTTTATGCTGGGGCTGCCACATATACTGTAATAAAGTACATAGTGATTGGTATATATTGTATGTATCAGGGGTCACCAACCTTTTTGAAATCAAGAGCTACTTCTTGGGTACCGATTAATGCGAAGGGCTGCCAATTTGATACACACTTAAATGAATTGCCAGAAATAGCCAATTTGCTCAATTTACCGTTAATAAATAAATCTATATATTAAAAAAAAGGGTATTTCTGTCAGTCATTCCGTCGTACATTTTTGTTACCTTTACAGATGTTTTTATTTAGGGAATAAATGATGAAAAAAACACTTAATTTAACGGTTTAAAAGAGGAAAAAACACACAAAAAAAAGAAAACTAAATTTTGGAACATAGTTTATCTTCAATTTCGACTCTTTAAAATTCAAAATTCAACCGAAAAAAATTAAGAGAAAAACTAGCTAATTCGAATCTTTCTGAAAAAATTAAAAAAATAATTTATGGAACATCATTAGTAATTTTTCCTGATTAAGATTAATTTTAGAATTTTGATGACATGTTTTAAATAGGTTAAAATACAATCTACTCTTTGTTATAATACATAACAAATTGGACCAAGCTATATTTCTAACAAAGACATATTATTATTTCTTCTAGATTTTCCAGAACAAAAAATTTAAAAGAAATTCAAAAGACTTTGAAATAAGATTTAAATTTGATTCTACAGATTTTCTAGATTTGCCAGAATATTTTTTTTTCATTTTAATCATAATTAGTTTGAAGAAATATTTCACAAATATTCTTCATCGAAAAAACAGAAGCTTAAATGAAGAATTAAATCAAAATATATTTATTATTCTTTGCAATAAAAATAAAAAAAATACTTGAACATTGATTTAAATTGTCAGGAAAGACGAGGAAGGAATTTAAAAGGTAAAAAGGTATATGTGTTTAAAAATCCTAAAATCATTTTTAAGGTTGTATTCTTTCTCTAAAATTGTCTTTCTGAAAGTTATAAGAAGCAAAGTAAAAAAATCAATCAATGTTTATTTATATAGCCCTAAATCACAAATGTCTCAAAGGACTGTACAAACCATTACGACTATGACATCCTCGGAAGAACACACAAAAGGGCAAGGGAAACTCACACCCAGTGGGCAGGGAGAATTCACACCCAGTGGGACGCCAGTGACAATGCTGACTATGAGAAACCTTGGAGAGGACCTCAAATGTGGGCAACCTCCCCCCTCTAGGGGACCGAAAGCAATGGATGTTGAGCGGGTCTAACATGATACTGTGAAAGTTCAATCCATAGTGGCTCCAAAACAGCAGCGAGAGTCCCGTCCACAGGAAACCATCCCAAGCAGAGGCGGATCAGCAGCGCAAAGAAAAAAAATAATTAATTTATTTAAGCAAGTGAAGACCAAGTCTTTAAAATATTTTCTTGGATTTTCAAATTCTATTTGAGTTTTGTCTCTCTTAGAATTAAAAATGTTGAGCAAAGCGAGACCAGCTTGCTAGTAAATAAATAAAATTTAAAAGATAGAGGCAGCTCACTGGTAAGTGCTGCTATTTTTAGAACAGGCCAGCAGGCTACTCATCTGGTCCTCACGGGCTACCTGGTGCCCGCGGGCACCGCGTTGGTGACCCCTGGTATATATGTTATAGACATAATATATATGCATATATAATATGCTGTACACATATTAAGTATATATTTTACATATTGGCAGATATGTTATATTTTATATTGCTATATCTAGTCTATTTATACCTGCATTGTCCGATCCATCCTTACACTTTCCATCATTGTAACTGAGCTACTGTGTTGAACAATTTCCCTTGTGGCCATGGTGCTCATCATGTCATCATGAAAGACATCACGAGCGCACAAACAAAGGAGACTGCTACCAGGCTATTATCCGCCACTGTGCTGCTGAACAGGAAAAAGTGGAAATTAATTCTGTGCATTGACACCAAGTGGAATTGAAATATATTCCACATCTCCAAATATGTATTATTTTCTTACTCCTTGTTAATATGCTTATTTATTTTATTTCTTTTTCCTCTTAGCAGTCCAATTAGGGTCATTAGGTCTTCAAAGAATTATGCAATTTGTTAATGTTATAGCCAGACCTGTGTGTTTATTTATTTCCGTACCTGACGGTTTCGGCTACAACTGTGGCCTTCCACGTCACAGCAACATCACGTGACAACTTCTGAGGCAGGCCACAGTTGTAGCCGAAACGGTCAGGTATGGATATAAATACACACGTCTGGCTACAAATTGAATATTGTTGTTTTTTGTCAAAAAATTATCAATCAATCAATGTTTACTTATATTGCCCTAAATCCCAAGTGTCTCAAAGGGCTGCACAAGCCAGAACGACATCCTGGGCTCAGATACCACATCAGGGCAAGAAAAAACTCAATCCAATGGGATGAGAATGATAAACCTTGGAGGGGACTGCAGATGTGGTTACCCCCCTCCCCCTGGCGATCGGTGCAATAGACGCTGAGTGGATCTAGCATAGTATTGTGAGAAAAAAATGAATATAAAGACATTTGAGAAGATTAGACATTTTTCAACAAAGCTTTTCTTGTAGAATACCTGATGCGGCCCAGACTAATCAAGGCTCCAGCGGCCTCCATGTAAAATGAGTTTGAGGCCCCTGGTCTAGATGTTAGACACAGCTGAATGTGAACAATCAACATCTTTTGCAACATTTATTGTTTATCTACCTTCTTGAAGACATTTGATATTCCTCCCCTTTGTTTCAATTGACAACACTCGTGTTGGAGCCATGATGCATGTCAAGCCACCTGATGCCAAAGCTCTCCAGGTGTGAACACTCTTTTTTTAACTTCAGACTAATGAACAGATTTAATCTGATGCAGGTGTTGGCTTTGGACACTAAAAATTACAGTGTGTTTCCATAATTTAATCTGCAGAAATGAATGGTTCCATAATATTATCAAAATGCTTAATCGAAAAATTAAACTGTTACTGACTACTAGAACTTATTTTCTTGATCAGTTGGGCCTGGGGTGAGGTGGTGACTTGTCCAAATCCAAGTGCAGGTGGTATAGAGCCTTAGAATGAATGGATGGATATATTTTAGTGTTTCTTAAAGCCAGAACTTTGCTATTAGAAATGATTAAAAAATTTAGTCATGTGTGTTATCTGCTTTATTACTACACAATTAAACAACTGAATGGACAAGTTAGTCTGATAATTCCATAATTTACTAAGGGTTGTAAAAGGAGCATTGCTGGATGGTTGTAGTTGTATTAGAGCACTTTATAGGCGGAATAGATTACAACAGTGATTCTAAAAGACTAATGGTAAGCCAAATAATGTCTTTCGTGATTAAATATTGTAATGATGTGACTCCAACTAGTGCTACTGTTCAAATTGTTTATAAGGTTACAGTGGCCAAAATATTAAATACACTTAAATTAAATAAAACATGTACAGCTGGAAAAGGCTCCAGTGCCCCCCATGACCCTGTAAGAACCCCCAGGAGGGCAATCCCCACACTAACCAATAATAAATAAATAACTTCTTACCATTGACGCAACTTCTTGAACAGGTGCGGTAGAAAACGGATGGACGGATTAAAAATGCATGAGAATATTTTGTATTTTGAACATTATTTTTAACACTGTGATTACAAGTGGAATTGTTCATTACTTATCTTGTTAAGCAACGTCAGCTCAGATTTATCAGAGAGCCAGATGCAGTCATCAAAAGAGCCACATCTGGCTCTAGAGCCATAGGTTCCCTACCCCTGCTGTAAGGGATAAGCGATAGAAAATGGATGGATGGATTTGCCTTGTTTTTAATTATGGCTGGGCAATATGGCTGAAAATTGTATCACGATATAGGTTTTTTATATCAGTAATTAGATTTTTATATGACCTATGGAAGTATGGACCAGGAGAAAAACATGATAAATGTTAAAATAGTTTTTTCAAATGTAACCTTCCTCTGATTAAAATCCCTTCAGCTATCAAGGCAGAAAATAAATAGATATCAATACAAGCATGGAAAACAGTCAGTCATTGTAAAACAATTCTAAAATCACAATACACATTTAACAATAACCTCTTTAAGGTAAACACAGGAATACCGTATTTCCTTGAATTGCCGCCGGGGCGCTAATTAATTTAAAACCTCTTCTCACTCCGCCAAAGGCATGCAGTAAAAATTTGAGTATGATGTAAGGATACCATCATGAAAAGCACATTTAATAAAAGAAAAAAAACGTTATTATGGTCTTACCTTTACTTATAAATGAAGTCCATGCCATCTCCTTCTGATCAAAAGCATCGATAACTTGTTTATAGAAGTCTTCCTTATCTTTCTTCAGTTTTAAAAGTATCTCTGTCTCGATGGAAATCTTCCTTTATTGCCTTCTGCTTTGATTGAAAGTCCAGTTTAGAAAACTGCTATCAGACCGCTGCGATCAGTTAGCTCGACTCCTCAAGTGCGGGCGACGACAGAATTACCCTCGGACAACTCCCCTTCCCGTTCTGCTCCATGGGTGACCTCTTTATCCCACCGCTGCCACCATGAAGTGTTATTGTATAAATAATACGCTGGGTATTTAGGAGTGGAATATGCTTTATTTCAGCCCGGATGTTTACATAGACAGCATTGGAGTGTTACATCCTAAAAGGTCCGTCGTGCACCCCCCGCGTTATATCCGTCCCAGCACATATCACGTCACTCATTGTCACTTCTTCTGCAGCCGAGTAGTCGCAAGAAGGATCGCTAGCACCCTCTACCACCAGGAGGCAGGAGTCATTTAATGACTCATATTTGACAGACGCAGCTACGGTATATTAATAAAACATAGCTGCTTACTGTTCTTTTTAGCATGCCAGTATTCAATAGCTTGGACCTTAAGTCCTACTGAATAGTTCTTAATCTTCTTCCCTTTATGCGATTTCAAATTACCGGTATTGAAATCAGCCACCTCCATTTTGAAAATGATGACAGGGGAAGTGTCACTCGTGACGTCACGAGTTTGACCCGGCGGTAATACTAAGCATGTGCTAATTATTTTGCGAAGCGAGTTTGACCCGGCAGTAATTCAAGACAGGCGCATACTATATGCCCGGCGGCAATTCAAGGAAATACGGTATGTAAGAAATGCCTAATAAAGTGTAACAAAATAGTGCAAAGTGTGAAAATGTATACTTGAAAAACCTGAGAAGAACAATTATTTGCAGGTTTAGTGCCCCAAAGTAATGTTGTGCAGTAATTATTTTTTCAATATTATTGGACCAAATTAATATTTTAAAAACAGCATATTTGTTATATTTTGTTATTTATTTTAGCTAAATAATTCCTGACTTTAAGTTCCTACTCGTTTCCGTACATCTGAAGAGGTAACAGACATGTGTTGATAAGAAAAGATGAGTGGGGTCCGTTTGAAAAAATCAAAAAACTGCCATTCTGCGGAGGTGACTTTTCCTGTGTTATTCACTAGTTCTTCGCTCCCTGCAGTCCTCATTTTTCATTTATTTCGCTCCGTACAGAACATCGACAGCGAAATGGTGCAACCAAAAGCGATGGTTGATACTGTTGCGCGGTTGGCCGTTTAGCGTGTCTGTCCCATTTCACAACCACTTTCTGTTTGGCTAGCTTACAAGACTGCTGGTGCCTTTGTTCATGCAACTAACCAAGCTTAATTCTCTACGTCTATTTCCGACCAAAAAATATATTTATCGATCTTTTTATCCAACGCATTTCATATTGATATGATTACATTTCTACCACGATATATATTGATATAGTTTTAAAGGCCTACTGAAACCCACTATTACCCACCTGATAGTTTATATATCAATGATGAAATATTAACATTGCAACACATGCCAATACGTCCTTTTTAGTTTACTAAATTGCAATTTTAAATTTCCCGGGGGTTTTTTCTTGAAAACGTTGCGTAATGATGACGTGTACGCTTGACGTCACGGGCTGTTATGAATATGAGCGCTGCACAAACACACATCTAAAAGTCATCTGCTTTAACGGCATAATTACACAGTATTTTGGAGATCTGTGTTACGAAATCCTTTGCAATTTGTTCAATTAATATTGGAGAAGTCAAAGTAGAAAAATGGAGTTGGGAAGCTTTAGCCTTTAGCCACACAAACACACGGTGATTCCTTGTTTAAAATTCCTGGAGGGGAAACTTTACTATGGATCCCAACCAAATGTCAACCAGCAGGTTTCGGTGAGGAAATTGTGATAAAAAGTCGCTTCTTACCGGAGATCAGCTGAGCTTGCCCCGTCCATAAAGCTGCCGTCGACTTCCCTGAGACATTGGCGTCAACACACCCATGGACACACCCCTCCGACTATCAGGTACTATCAAACTCACTAAAACACTAGCAACACAATAGAAAGATAAGGGATTTCCCAGAATTATCCTAGTAAATGTGTCTAAAAACATCAGAATCCGTCCCAATGCAATCGCGTTTTTTGGGGGGTTTTTTTTCTAGTCCGTCGCTATCAATATCTTCAAACACAAATCGTTCATCCTCGCTCAAATTAATGGGCAAATTGTTGTTTTCTCGGTTCGAATAGCTGTTTTCGTTGGAGGCTCCCATTAAAAACAATGTGAATATGTGAGGAGCCCCCACATGTGTGACGTCATCGTCTGCGACTTCTGGTAGAGGGAGGGCATTTCTCTTAGCACCCAAAGTTGCAAACTTTATCGTGGATGTTCTCTTCTAAATCCTTTCAGCAAAATTATGGCAATATCGCGAAATGATCAAGTATGACACATAGAATGGACCTGCTATCCCCGTTTGAATAAGAAAATCTCATTTCAGTAGGCCTTTAACAGCCCCATTTTTAACCAATACTTAGGCCTAGTACACTACTGTATTTTAATGTTGGTCATTATGGTGGTACTTGGGGAGCCAAGTGTTTTCTGAGGTGGTAGTTGCTGCAAAAAGTTTGAGAACCCTGCAAAACACATAAACACAAACACACACACACAAGAGTTACGTTTGTTGAAAGCCAACAATAGCAATTTGGCAAATGCTAGCTACCAAAACGACCCGAGTGTGTGAACGTGAGTGTCAATGTTGTCTATCCGTGTTGGCCCTGCGATGAGGTGGCGATTTGTTCAGGTACCCTGCCTTCCGCCCGAAAGGAACAAACGGTAGAAAATGGATGGATGGATGCATAGACACTAAATTCATTATTTTTCCAATTTTTTCAAGAAGTTTCCCATATTTTCAAAAGCAAATGTTGTCAGCTATGGACTGAATAATGCTGTTTTTGGAGAAAGTCCCTTTGAGTGCGTTTTCTGTCCGGTCCCTGCCATTTAAAAACAGCCTCGGGGGCGTGGCTAGTACTTACAACTTACTTTATTGGCCAGTAGGACAGTTTTGATTGAGCCCTATGAACTTTGCCTAGCAACAAATGGCTGCACAAACAAGTGAAAAAAATCCAGGCAATTATGTAAATGAAGGTGGCGTGTCTGCTCGACAGCTGAAATGTTATTTCACCATCAGTCATTTTTTGTTGTTGTGTGTCTGATATATAACTGCTGTTGGAAAAGAAAAGCAGACAGAGTTATGTGTGCCACTAATTTTTTTGCCTTAAATAAACACTAAGTTCAAATTATGAATGTGTTTCCATAACCGTGTCATTAGATAATATTTAAATGTCCCATCTGTTTTTTCCCTAAAACGTTGCATACTTGAATGTTAGTGTAGGTTTACACTCATTTAAACTCAGGTTTACTATGTTCATCATGTATGTCCAACTATCTTGAGGAGACAACTAACAGACATCCCAACCATTACCTCTTAGGGCTGATGATGTCAAGCCTCGGAGAGAGTGGCAGCAAAATCTTGTGTGTGTCAAAACTTAAATGCAGCGCTTGTTGAACTCACACAGACATCTCCAGCTTCACCAACACTTGGCCAGAAGTCAGTGCTTCAGCTTAATCAAAACAGGGATACAAATTGCGCCACCTGCACAAGTTTTGACATCTCATCTCACTTGCAAATGCTGAGCATTCTCGCCTTCTACAGAGAAGTGCGCAGATGCTTGGTAGGTCTTCATGCAGCAACATGATACTTTCATAACAATGGACACCTTCAGTAATATTGGAGGCAGGAAAAAGAGCATGCAGATTCTCAAAGATGATGATGATGATGATGAAAATGGCCCATATGGCCAAGAAAAGAACGTCACTCACGCACTAAGTGCTGCACAATTATGTGCAGTGAACATACATTTAAGAACAAATCCAGCTGGCTTCCAGCCAAGCAGGGACTAATATATACATGTATATATATGTATATATATATATATATATATATATATATATGTATATATATATATATATATATATATATATATATATATATATATATATATATATATATATATAAATAAATAAAATCTGTTATACAGTGATCAACACCGGGGTAGAGTGGAATATACGTTAGGTCAGGAAAAAACAAAGAGGCTATATCATCCCCACAAGCCTGTTTCACAAATATCCCTGCTTGTTAGGGGATTTTATTATATAAAATAAAATCCCCTGAATATATAAAATTATATATATATATATCAATCAATCAATGTTTACTTATATAGCCCTAAATCACTAGTGTCTCAAAGGGCTGCATAAACCACTACGACATCCTCGGTAGGCCCACTTAAGGGCAAGGAAAACTCACACCCAGTGGGACATCGGTGACAATAATGACCCAGTGGGACGTCGGTGACAATGATGACTATGAGAACCTTGGAGAGGAGGAAAGCAATGGATGTCGAGCGGGTCTAACATGATACTGTGAAAGTTCAATCCATAATGGATCCAACACAGTCGCGAGAGTCCAGTCCAAAGCGGATCCAACACAGCAGCGAGAGTCCTGTTCACAGCGGAGCCAGCAGGAAACCATCCCTAGCAGAGGCGGATCAGCAGCGCAGAGATGTCCCCATCCGATAGACAGGCAAGCAGTACATGGCCACCGGATCGGACCGGACTCCCTCCACAAAGGAGAGTGGGACATAGAAGAAAAAGAAAAGAAACGGCAGATCAACTGGTCTAAAAAGGGAGTCTATTTAAAGGCTAGAGTATACAAATGAGTTTTAAGGTGAGACTTAAATGCTTCTACTGAGGTGGCATCTCGAACTGTTACCGGGAGGGCATTCCAGAGTACTGGAGCCCGAAATGAAAAAGCTCTACAGCCCGCAGACTTTTTTTGGGCTTTGGGAATCACTAATAAGCCGGAGTCCTTTGAACGCAGATTTCTTGCCGGGACATATGGTACAATACAATCGGCAAGATAGGATGGAGCTAGACCGTGTAGTATTTTATACGTAAGTAGTAAAACCTTAAAGTCACATCTTAAGTGCACAGGAAGCCAGTGCAGGTGAGCCAGTACAGGCGTAATGTGATCAAACTTTCTTGTTCTTGTCAAAAGTCTAGCAGCCGCATTTTGTACCAACTGTAATCTTTTAATGCTAGACATGGGGAGACCCGAAAATAATACGTTACAGTAATCGAGACGAGACGTAACAAACGCATGGATAATGATCTTAGCGTCTTTAGTGGACAGAATGGAGCGAATTTTAGCGATATTACGGAGATGAAAGAAGGCCGTTTTAGTAACGCTTTTAATGTGTGCCTCAAAGGAGAGAGTTGGGTCGAAGATAATACCCAGATTCTTTACCGTGTCGCCTTGTTTAATTGTTTGGTTGTCAAATGTTAGAGTTGTATTATTAAATCGAGTTCGGTGTCTAGCAGGACCGATAATCAGCATTTCCGTTTTTTTGGCGTTGAGTTGCAAAAAGTTAGCGCACATCCATTGTTTAATTTCATTAAGACACGCCTCCAGCTGACTACAATCCGGCATGTTGGTCAGCTTTAGGGGCATGTAGAGTTGGGTGTCATCAGCATAACAGTGAAAGCTAACACCGTATTTGCGTATGATGTCACCTAGCGGCAGCATGTAGATGCTGAAGAGTGCAGGGCCAAGGACCGAACCCTGGGGAACTCCACACGTTACCTTAACGTAGTCCGAGGTCACATTGTTATGGGAGACACACTGCATCCTATCAGTAAGATAAGAGTTAAACCGAGACAGGGCTAAGTCGGACATACCAATTCGTGTTTTGATACGTTCTAATAAAATATTATGATCGACAGTATCGAAAGCAGCGCTAAGATCGAGGAGCAGCAACATAGATGACGCATCAGAATCCATCGTTAGCAATAGATCATTAGTCATTTTTGCGAGGGCTGTCTCCGTGGAGTGATTTGCCCTGAAACCGGATTGAAAGGTTTCACATAGATTGTTAGACACTAAGTGTTCATTTAACTGCCCCGCAACAATTTGTTCGAGGATTTTTGAAATAAAGGTCGGTAGTTTACCATGAGGTCAGGATCGAGGTTAGGTCTTTTAAGAAGAGGATGAATAACCGCTTTTTTGAATGCTAGGGGAACAGTGCCCGAGGAAAGTGATACGTTTATAATATTTAGCACTGATGGACCTAATAATACAAAGAGCTCCTTGATCAGTTTCCCAGGAAGAGGGTCAAGTAAACATGTTGTTTGTTTTATTCCATTTACACGTTGTAACAATTCCTCTAATGTTATTTCCTCAAAACGAGAGAAACTATTTTGGAGGGCAGTATCCGCCGTATATACAGTCGTGTCAGTGTTACTATAACCCCGTTGTAGCTGGGACGCATTGTCTTTAATCTGCTTTCTAATGACTTCAATTTTCTTACTAAAGAATTGCATAAAGTCATCAGCTGAGTGGGTGGAGCTACTGGAAGGAGTCCCTTGTTGGGTTAGCGATGCTACCGTACTAAACAAAAATTTAGGATCGTTTTTATTACGGTGGATGAGATTTGAGTAATATTTAGCTTCAGCTAAGGTAAGCATGCGTTTATAAGTTATTAAACCATCACTCCATGCTTGATGGTGCACCTCAAGTTTAGTCGTGCGCCATTTGCGTTCCAGCTTTCTGCATAATAATTTCTGAGCTCTAGTTTCTTCTGTAAACCACGGGGTGCGCTTTTTTGGAGCCTTTTTTAACTTTAGCGGTGCTATGTTATCAATGGTTTCGCGCAGGGCGTCGTTAAAGTTGTTAGTGAGGTTATCAATAGAGCCCACATACTTTGGGAATGGTGCCATTACCGAGGGCAGTAGGTCAGCAAGAGTTGTCGTTGTGGCCGTATTAATGTTGCGGCTGCTATAGCAGTTATTATTATTATTAGTTTGATGAACATGCGTCTGAACCTCGAATTTTATAAGGTAATGATCAGACAATACTTTAGTGTACGGGAGTATCGAAACTTTGGAAACGGTGATACCCCTGACAAGCACTAGGTCTATCGTATTACCGTTGCGATGCGTGGGTTTATTTATTATTTGTGTGAGACCACAGCTATCAATTATAGTCTGGAGCGCTACGCACGGTGGGTCTGATGGGGTATTCATATGGATATTAAAGTCCCCCATTATGATTATATTATCGGCGTGTGTCACTAGATCAGCAACGAACTCTGAGAATTCATTGATAAAGTCCGAATAGGGCCCTGGGGGGCGGTAGATAACAGCCAGGTGTAGAGGAAGCGGTGTGACAGACTTCATAGTAAGCACCTCAAACGATTTACATGTATTATTTATGTTAGGACTAAGGTTAAAGTTTTCGTTGTATATTAGTGCGACCCACCCACCCCTTTTAAGCGGACGGGCAATATGCGCATGTGTAAAGTTAGGAGGACATGCCTCATTTAGCGCAAAAAAGTCGTTTGGTTTAAGCCAGGTTTCGCTGAGACCGATGACGTTAAGATTGTTGTCTCTGATAATATCATTAACTAACAACGTTTTGGGAGACAATGATCTTATGTTTAAAAAACCTATATTATAGGTAGTCGGCTGTTTTAGGGAATTTTTGATCAAATTATCCGTAGTAGCAATATTAATAATGTTGTGTTTATTATGCCCAGTGCATTCAGTATAATTACGACCATATCTAGGAATTGATACGACGGGAATTTTCCGATTGTTTGATTGTTGCTTTTATAAACTGCACGCATCATGGTTAGCCACCTCAGTAACGGGGATTTTCCGATTGTTTGTTTGTTGCTTTGATAAACTGCACGCATCATAGTTAGCCACCTCAGTAAAACACATGTCCAACTCTGAAACACTCAAAGCAGAAAAAACTTGTTCTAATTTAACTGACTCCTTACCCAGACCATATATATATATATATATATATATATATATATATATATGTATATATATATATATATATATATATATATGTCTTGATTGGATTATCCAGAGAATAGTGCTCGATACCGTGGTAGAGCGCAATATGTAGGTGTGGGAGAAATCACAAGACTACTTCATCTCTACAAAACTGTTTCATGAGGGTTTCCCTCAATCATCAGGAGATTTTAATGGAAGCATTCACATACAATGGTTTATATAGGGCACAGCAGCAGTAATCAAATGGTTTAACAACATCCAAGACAAACAACAACACAACTTTATCTTCTTCAAAATCGAAGAATTTTACCCTTCCATCACGCAAGACCTACTGACCCAAGCACTAGACTTCGCCTCGGACTACGACTCAATCACAGGCAACGAAAGAAACATCATCATCCACGCAAAGAACTCCATACTCATCCGCAACAGTGCACCATGGCAAAAAAAGAACAATTCAACATTTGACGTTACTATGGGGAGTTTTGACGGAGTAGAAACGTGTGAACTCGTTGGGAGTTTCCTCCTCTCCCAGCTTGCTAGCCTCAACCTGAACCTTGCTATTTACCGGGATGACGGACTGGCAGTGTGCCGCGCCTTGCCAAGGAGCAGCGAGAACACCAAGAAGCGCATATGCCAAATCTTCAAAGAGAACGGCTTACGGAACACGATTGAAGCCAACAAGCAAACTGTCAACTTCCTCGACGTCACTTTCAACCTGAGAAATAACAGCTACCAACCATTCACGAAACCCAACACAACACTCCGATATGTGCACCATGACAGCAACCACCCACCCACCACCACGAAAAGAATACCTACCGGAATTAATAAAAGGCTATCGATGCTGTCATCTAGCAAAGCTGAATTCGACCAAGCAACCCCCCCGTACCAGAAAGCACTTGATGAAAGCGGATACAACTTCACCCTCATCTATGAACCCACGCCAGGAAACCAACCAAAAAAGAGCAGAAAACGAAACAACATCATCTGGTACAACCCCCCATTCAGCAAAAACGTCTCAACCAATATCGGCCACAAGTTCCTCACTCTGATCGACAAACACTTTCCCAAAGGCAATACCCTAAGAAAAATATTCAACAAGAGCAGCAATAAATTGAGCTACAGCTGTATGAATAACATACAACAAATCATTTCAAAACACAACAAAGCAATTGCAAAAGGACTGCCTACCAATAAGGAATGTAACTGTCACAAGAAACCGGATTGCCCTCTCAACGGGGGGTGCTTACAAACATCAGTCGTTTACCAAGCAAAGGTAACACGCAAGGACATTAACACATCCGAAACGTACGTAGGATTAACCGAAGTTGCGTTTAAAACCAGATGGAATAATCACAAGGCTTCCATTAGAAACCAGACTTTGCGGAATTCTACAGAACTCAGCAAGCACATTTGGAACCTCAAAGACAATAATGTTGAATATTCAATAACATGGCAAATTCTTGCATCCAGCACAGCACACCTTACAACAGTGGTAATAAAAGATGCAACCTATGCTTAAAAGAGAAACTGTTTACTATATATCATCCATACCTGTCATCCCTAAACAAGCACAGTGAAATCATTTCAATATGCCGCCACAGACGGAAACACCTCCTAGGTAGTAGTAACACATGAGCCAATCACCACATCCTACGCCTGCCTGTACCCACCCACTCTGTGCCCTATATAAACCATTGTATGTGAATGCTCCCATTAAAATCTCCTGATGATTGAGGGAACCCCTCCTGAAACAGTTCTGTAGAGATGAAGTAGTCTTGTGATTTTTCCCACACCTACGTATATATATATATATATATATATATATATATATATATATATATATATATATATATATATATATATATGTATATATATATATATATATATATATATATATATATATATATATATATATATTTATATTATTATTAGGGCTGTGAATCTTTGGGTGTCCCACGATTCGATTCAATATCGATTCTTTGGGTCACGATTCGATAACGTATCGATTTTTTCGATTCGATTCGATTCTCGATTCAAAAACGATATTTTTCCGATTCAAAACAATTCTGTATTAATTCAATACATAGGATTTCAGTTACCCCAGTCTGCTGACATGCTAGCAGAGTAGTAGATTTAAAATAAAAAAAAGCTTTTATAATTGTAAAGGACAATGTTTTATCAACTGATTGCAATAATGTAAATTTGTTTTAAATATTAAACGAACCAAAAATATGACTCATTTTATCTTTGTGAAAATATTGGACACAGCGTGTTGTCAAGCTTATGAGATAAGATGCAAGTTTAAGCCACTGTGACACTATTGTTCTTTTTTTTTATTTTTATAAATGTCTAATGATAATGTCAATGAGGGATGTTTAATCACTGCTATGCTGAAATTATAACAAATATTGATACTGTTGTTGATCATTCTCTTTTTTTTCACTACTTTTGGTTTGTTCTGTGTCATGTTTGTGTCTTCTCAATTGCTCTGTTTATTGCAGTTCTGAGTGTTGCTGGGTCAGGTTTGGTTTTGGAATTGGATTGCATTGTTATGGTATTGCTGCGTAGTGGTTTATAAAATCCCCTGACGAGCAGGGAAATATATCATGAAACAGGTCTGTTGGGATGATATAGCCTCTTGTGTTTTTTCCTGACCTAACGTATATTCCACTCTTCCCCGGTATTGAGCACTGTATAACGGATACATCCACAGAAACCTTGACTATATATATATATATATATATATATATATATATATATATATATTTCTTTAAAGTACCAATGATTGTCACACACACACACTAGGTGTAGCAAAATTATTCTCTGCATTTGACCCATCACCTTTGATCACCCCAAGAGGTGAGATGAGCCGTGAGCAGCAGCGGTGGCGGCGCAGGTTAATAATTTTTGGTGATTTAACACCCAATTCTAACCCCTTGATGCTGAGTGTCACGCAGGGAAGTATCTATCCATCCATCCAACCATTTTCAACCGCTTATTCCCTTTGAAGTCGCAGGGGGCGCTGGTGCCTATCTCAGCTACAATCGGGCGGTAGGCGGGGTACACCCTGGACAAGTCGCCACCTCATCGCAGGGCCAACACAGATAGACAACATTCACAGTCACATTCACACACTAGGGCTAATTTAGTGTTGCCAATCAACCTATCCCCCGGTGCATGGAGTATGGGTCCCATTTTTATAGTCTTTTGTATGACTCGGACGGGGTTTGAACTCACAACCTACCGATCTCAGGGCGGGCACTCTAATATGATTTACTCTGCAAATGTTCTTATAGAAAACCTTTGACAAATTAGATTGTCAGATATCTTTAAGATATTGTTATCAATTATTTATATATCCTAATGATTCACACTTAGACTTTTTGTCAACAGGCTTGTTCACCCTCCAAAAACACACTTAAATGTTGCATTCGAAGATTCACAATATCATTTTTTTAGTTAAAAAAATAATTTATAAAGTTAATACAAAATGAAAAAACAAAATTCAAGTCAGCTTTACCTAATACATACACTATATTGCCAAAAGTACTTGGCCACCTGCCTTGACTCACATATGAACTTGAGGTTTCATCCCATTTCTAACCCATAGGGTTCAATATGATGTCAGTCCACCTTTTGCAGCTATTACAGCTTCAACTCTTTTGGGAAGGCTGTCCACAAGTTGGCGGAGTCTGTATGTTAGAATTCTCCACCATTCTTCCAAAAGCGCATTGTTGAGGTCACACAATGATGTTGGTCGAAAAGGCCTGGCTCTCAGTCTCCGTTCTAATTAAAGTTAAAGTTAAAGTATCAATGATTGTCACACACACACTAGGTGTGGTGAAATTTGTCCTCTGCATTTAACCCATACCTTTGATCACCCCCTGGGAAGTGAGGGGAGCAGTGGGCAGCAGCGGTGTGGCGCCCGGGAATCATTTATAGTAATTTAACCCCCAATTCCAACCCTTGATGCTGAGTGCCAAGCAGGGAGGCAATGGGTCCCATTTTTTTTTTTAATAGTCTTTGATATGACTCGGCCGGGGTTTGAACTCCCAACCTACCGATCTCAGGGCGGACACTCTAACCACTAGGCCACTGAGTAGGTTAATTAATCCCAAACGTGCTCTATTGGGTTAAGGACAGGACTCTGTGCAGGCCAGTCAAGTTCATTCACACCAGACTCTGTCATCCATGTATTTATGGACCGTGCTTTGTGCACTGGTGCACAGTCATGTTGGAAGAGGAAGGGGCCAGCTCCAAACTATTCCCACAAAGTAGGGAGCAGGGAATTGTCCAAAACGAGTTGGTATCCTTGAGCATTCAAAGTTCCTTTCACTGGAACTAAGGAACCCAATCCAACTCCTGAAAAACAACCCCACACCATAATTCCTCCTCCACCAAATTTCACACTCGGCACAATGCAGTCCGAAATGTACCATTCTCCTGGCAACCTCCAAACCCAGACTCGTGCATCAGAAATTTCACGACTGGATTCGTTGCACAGGTGGCATCCTATGACAGTTCCACGCTGGAAATCACTGAGCTCCAGCGAGCGGCCCATTCTTTCACAACATTTTTGTAGAAACACTCTCCATGCCTAAGTGCTTGATTTTTATGCACCTGTGGCTGGGCCAAGTGATTTATATATTTATTTACATTTATTGATTAGGACACCTGATTCTGATCAATTGGATGGGTGGCACAATACTTTTGGCAATATCGTGTATATTTGGCAATATACAATATTATATTGTAGCAGTGATGGGCCTTCAGGGCCAGCGAGGCCTTCTCTGCTGGCCTAACATAACCAGAAATCATGATCATAATTAAAGATAAAAGTTATTTTTTATTTACTTTCCCTAAATATCTAAAAGTATTCATAGTCTCTTCATGTCATGTAATGCTCCTTCCAATCAGAATTCAGCTAGTATGTTGTCATGCTGTACTAAATCTGCCCAAGGCCTTCAGAATCAACAATGCAGAGAACACAGTTGATATTGTGAGCTCAAATATTGTAATCCTTTATTTTTTCCCATTTAATATGTTTTTTGCCATTTTAATTTTAACAATAACACATATATGTTTTAATTGCTGATGCGGGTTTATTGATTTTTAAATGCGCCAGAAAATAACTCGTTATGTATACTTTTGAGGTTGAGTCAATACCCAGTAGTGCGTAAATGTGTTTCTGTATAGTATTTCTACAACATTGGTCATGTGGTGACATAAATGATGGTATTTTGAGAAGTAATCTTTGAAGTCGGGCATCACCGAAGGCCTAGGTGGGAAACGCCCGACCCACCACTGTATTTTAGTATAATGTTGTTACTGGTTTTGTTTCAATTTTTAGATATAATGTTCAATACATTACATGAGAAAAAAAATATTACTCCCTGAAACTATTATCTAAATTACACTTCCACTCAATTAATAAGACCCTCTAGGATTTTTTGATTAGTTTCAATCAGGCCAATTCATGCAAATTGTACCAATCCTGCAAATTATGCATAGCCTCACAACTCTATCCAATCCCCGGAGATTCTCCGCACATTTTGGCCAGTTATTGTAATTTTTTCCGATCACATTTGTCCCCAAGCAGCACACAAATGTGCATGTCAACTGTCTACCCAATCAAATGTGTTCATACATAGCGCACCCATTTTTGAGGTGCAACGATTCATCGATTAAATCAGTTGTTGAACTTAAATAAATGCTTGCACTGTCAAAGGGAGATAGCAGAACAGCACTACATCAGTAATGCAGCACTTTACCACAAAGCAATTTTCATATTTAAGAGCAGCAAACAAGCAGAAACAAAGCTAACGCACATGATTTATTTTTGACTTGAATAATGCATGTTTTATTCAAACACATGTGGACCACATGTTACATGTTAGTATCTACAGTTTGTATGTTAATGCTATCTTAGACTTAGACTTAGACAAACGTTATTGATCCACAAGGGAAATTGTTCCACACAGTAGCTCGGTTACAAAGGATGGAAAGGATAATGCAAACAAGGGTGTTATGATCTACTGCCCGGATCATATTTTGATTTAGGTTTTTGAGTCTTTTTGTGTTTTCTGTTTGTTTTGGACTATTTTGGTTCCTGGTTGTATTTCCTTGTTTAGTCTGTTACCATAGTTACGCAAACGTTTTACCTGCCCCTTGCTTTTGACGCGCACCTGTTTTCTGATTGCTGTCCTTATTTAGGCCTGACTTTTCCGTTGATTCAGCTTTGCTTCCTAGTTTGTGTTTCACAACAGTGACAACTCTGATTCCGATCCTGTATTCCTGTTTGCAACCAGCTAGCTTCCACGCTAAGTCTTTTGTTTTTTTCTAGCTCCCATGCTAGTTCTGTTCGTTTTGCCTTTCGTGCCTTGTGCAAAATTTTCTGGTTCATAGCCTGTTTTATTTGTTAAATAAATCAGTATTTACCGTCACGCTGTGTCCGAGCCTGACTGCATCTCTGAGAGAACGAACCCGCATCACGATGTCACGCAATCGTCACAGTAGGAAGCAAGCAGAAAAAAGTTATTTCGCTGCGGGCTTTTCGGAGGTCGACAAAGGAACGTGGGCTGTACTCCGAGCGATGGAGGCTGAGACGCTTCGCTGCGCACCAGGTGAAGAAATGATCAAACTTTATCAGGACAATTTTATTAATTGCAGGTCTAGTCATCCCAGTCACCTGAATTTTGGACTCCGCCCTTAAGGACTGAAGCCCCGCCCACGTCAGTGGCCTTTCCCAATAAACCTCGGGTGGGGGTTGGGAGAAGACTTTTTGAACAATCTAGAGGGGAAGGGTCTACCCCCCTCCTGGCCTCCCTCCACCCACCCCTAGAAACAATTCCAGACCACGGGGAGCACGTTTGGCATGCGCTTCTTGCGGGGGGGGGGGGGGGGGGGGGGGGGAGCTGTGCTAGCTTAAACACTGTTAGTTAGTTTAAACGCTGTTTGCGCCCAGCCCAGCCGCAACCTCCGGCGAGGCCACCACCGTCGGTCTTTCACCCAGCCAAGCCGCAACCTCCGGCGAGGCCACCACCACCGGTCTTTCGGCCCGCCGAACCGCAACCCCCAGCTAGGCCACCTCCACCTGCACCACAGCTAGCTTCACCACGGCATGCACCTGTAGCTGTTTTCAGTCCAAGTCCAAGTCCTAATCCAAGTCCAAGCCCTAGTCCAAGCCCTAGTCCAAGTTCTAGTCCTAGTCCTAGAGGGCACAAAAAGAGGGCAAAAACAATAGATATAAAGTAGAAAGTAGTAGTAGTAGAAATGTACCACAGTAGCAATATAGAATATAACATATATGTAATATTTAAATATTAAATATACAGTATATAATGTATACTGATATATAATATTATATTTTTATATAGTATGTACATCATATAACAAATCCCAATTACCATGTATAAACATGTATGTCCAAAAATCCACTACTCCTCCAATTAATATATGTCTTAAATGTATTAAATTGTTAGACACACTGGCATTCACTTCATCATAATTTATCAGATAATGTTTTTGTTAGTTTTTTATTCATAATCTGTTACATGGTTTTAGGTGACATGGTTTCTTTTTTTTTTTTTTTTACTAATTGAATTATTTATGCAAAAGTAGCACATTATGTTCACATGGTGAAAGTGCAAGTTCTGTTTTATGTGCATTTATAAGAATAAATGTAATAAGAAAATTATTGTTTCTTTCAACTTTACCCTAAAAGACATTGTGGAGAGGCGGAGCCAACGGGCCGACGGCGGGGCAGGGCACGCTGCAGCACTGCCCAAGATGGCGGCAAGTAAGCGGAGGATGCGGCGGAGCGGAGAGGCAGGGCGTACCGGGAGCGACGCCACTGCAATCAAATTCAGGTGCGTGGCTCACACACCGGGAAATTATTAACATTTCTCCTGACAATGTATAAAAGAGGCGAATGAAGAGAGAACAGGAAAAAGGAGTTGGAGAGTCCGCGGCACATGCAGCGCAAGAGCTACAGGGAGAAGACGGCAACGACTAAAGCGAACAAAGAGCGAGCAGCAGATGAGGAGCTGAAAAGCAACCCGGCAAAAAAATTGATTTATTGAAAGAAGAAACAAGAGTCAAACCTGCTCGAGGAAAATGTCCTTCCTTGGTGGTCAGTGGAACCCGCACAACAGCAAGAGTCTGTCACAGACATGTTGAAACTGTAACACGTTTTTGTTGTCACCCGATTCATCGAACAAATTAATCAATAGATTACTCGATTACTAAAATAATGGATAGCTGCAGCCAGGCCTGGCTCTAGGTCATTTGACGCCCCAGGCAGGGATGGACTTTGCACACACACACACACACACACACACACACACACACACACACACACACACACTCACACGCGCGCACTCACACTCCCCCCCAGACACGTTCATATGCAGCAGAAAAGTTAATTGTATTTTAAAATGTAAGGACGATATATTTGCAACACAACAATCGGAAGAAAAAACATAAGCTACTTTAATAATTACCCTAAAAAAATAACTACAACTTTAAAAAAATTGGCAATTTACCACTGTTTTTTAGAAACTACGAAGCGAGCTGCATATTTATTATATTTTAGAGACCATTTTTTTTAGTTAGCACAGCTGGACCAAATGTGACGTATAGTGTTAACTTTCTGAAGGCCAGAAGTGCTGGTGCTTAAAAAGGGTTTTTAACAGTGGCAGCGGAAAAACAAGAATAGTTTCGACAAGGGTTGTTGACAACAACAAAAAAGGACCGGAAAAAAAAAAAAAAAATCTGTCTGGAGCTACAAAAAATTAAAAGCTTTATATAAGCGTTATAATGAAGGCAACACATGATGTAAGTGTCTATATTAGCTATATTAGCCTACTATAAAAATGACTTTAAAAGTCTTATGTAAGTGTTAAAATGAAGGCAACACATGATGTAAGTGTCTATATTAGTTATATTAGACTACTATCAATGGTTGACGCGAATCTTCGGTGACAGAAATTTTTTATTTTAATTTGTATTCTACACATTTTTGCAACATTGGAAATCATTTGTAAAATGGAGGCTTCTCACGGGATGCGATAACTTCTGGAAATTACTGGCTCAGAATGGCCAAAGGTATATACTGTATGTGTGTGTCCAAGTTTAAGGAAACGGCAGGCTGTCTTCTGCCAAAGGATTAATTTAATCTTTGCAAGCTGGGTAACGTTTGCAGTGGTCTGGAACAACATGGCACACAACTATGAGAGAGAAATGCAGCCAATATAACAGATAATATGTCATAAGACATGCAAATATAAATTAAATACACAGAGGACATACAGTATGTAAAGAAAAATAAATTAGCTCAAATATACCTACAAACAAGGCATAATGATGCAATATGAACATACAACTAGCCTAAAAAACATGTTAGCATTGATTATCTTGCAGTCATGTAGTGACCAAATATGCCTGATAAGCACTCCAGCAAATCAATAAAATCAACAAAGCTCACCCCTGTGCATTCACACACAGGATACAATGTTTGGTGGACAAAATGAGACAAAGAAGGAGTGGCATAAAACACGTCTTTCAGTGGCAGCATCGGAGAAAGTTGTACATGTAAACAAACTACGATCAGTTCAAGGATTGCTGAAATTAGTAGGACAAAACGGTGCTTGCCAAATACTGTCATCAGTGAAGCACGTATAATATAAACAGTGGGATTTCTAACAATTAAGAAGGTTTGTGTCATATTTTTTCTCCTACAAAAACATATTAAAACAAAAAATGTATCTTTTTCTTCATCTTTTTCCATTTACACACACCTCTGAAAGAGGTCCAGGGAGCCACTAGGGCCGCATTAAAGAGTCACATAAGGCTCTAGAGCCACGGGTTGTTGGCCCCCGTACTAGATCTTTGGTATACTTTATTATTTGGAGGGCTTTAATACTTATTTGTGACAAAAAACATCTTCCTCTACTACAACTCTGCATTCTACAGGTGGCAATGCTGCTCCAGATTGGTGCTCTTGTACAATGTCTTAATCACTGTCAAAGTTTGAAAGCTTAGGTAAAAAATTAAAATTAAATCTATTTTCTTCTCACCTTTTCCTCTTTGTTGCTTTGTATTTTAAATGAAACATTCAAGCCCGTGCAAATAAGTGTTTTGGAATATCTTCCACCATCAAGTCTGCAGATGCACAGGAACATGGAATAAATAGTCCATGGCATGGAAAGGGGGATGAGCTTGAGAAACAAACATGATTGATTAAGCATTTCGGTCTATTTTTAAGCTTACAAATTTGGACAAAAGCAAAAAAAATTAATAAGTGTTTTAAATGCAATGCATCTTTATTCATTATTTTATGAGCTGTTTCAGTTTGCACAAGTTTGTCCCCCACTACAGTCTTTTACATATAAATACTCATCTGAATCTAAAGCAGCTATCATCAGGTCGGCTCCAGGCTTCAACAGAGGCCCAGCAGCTAACAGGTCGGCTCCAGGCTTCAACAGAGGCCCAGCAGCTATCATCAGGTCGGCTCCAGGCTTCAACAGAGGCCCAGCAGCTATCTTCAGGTTGGCTCCAGGCTTCAACAGAGGCCCAGCAGCTATCTTCAGGTTGGCTCCAGGCTTCAACAGAGGCCCAGCAGCTATCATCAGGTCGGCTCCAGGCTTCAACAGAGGCCCAGCAGCTATCTTCAGGTTGGCTCCAGGCTTCAACAGAGGCCCAGCAGCTATCATCAACAATGGCCACCAAAAGAGACATGGAAGAACTAAAGAGATCTAATGAGGAGCTACGGAAATCAGTGGAGTTTATGGCACACCAAATGGAAGCAATGACAAGTAAGCAAGACACTTTGATGGGCATGATGAAAGATATTAAGGAACTGAAGAAGCAAAATGAAGAAAAAGACAAAATGATTATGCAACTGCAAAGTAGATTATCTAATATAGAACAGTATACTAGAATGAACGATGTCATTGTTACTGGTCTGCCAACGCGACCTGCGTCATTTGCTCTTGCAGTGAGGTCCGGGGTCCAGGGATCAGTGCCCAGGGACCAAAATTTGGACTCAGTGGAGCGGCAAGTGGTGAAATTCCTCCAAGAAAAGGGAATTAGCCTAAATGAGGAGAATATAGAAGCTTGTCACCGTTTCCCTCAGAAAGATAAAAGCAAACCGGCAACCATCATTATGAGGTTTGCAAATAGAAAATTCAAAATCAGTCTTTTGCGACAAAGTAGGATGCTCAAGGGATCAAATGTTTATCTCAATGAACATTTAACCAAGAACAATGCTGATATTGCTAAAAGAGCTCGGTTCCTACGCAAAGAGGGAAAAATACAAGCAACATGGTCGTCCAACTGCAAAGTCTACATAAAGCTAAATGGTGCACCTGAGCAGGCACAAGTGCTAATGGTCACAAGCTTAAATGATTTGGAAAGATTTGCATAGACTGTGGTTTGCTGGTTTATATGTTTTTTGTGTTTTTAGGGTTGACATCTATTCTGCAAATCCTTACTAACTTCAAATGTCTATCAAACTTCCCAAAAAAGGACTCAAAATTGCCCACTTGAACATCTGTAGTCTGAAAAACAAGGCAATTGAGTTAGGTAAAATAATGTTTGATAATGATCTACATATAGTAGCAATTTCTGAAACTCATTTGGATGATTCAATTGACAATACTGAAATATTTATACAAGGTTACAATATAATTAGACTTGATAGAGACAGATACGGGGGAGGAGTAGCCTTTTATGTACAAGACCACATTCCAATAAAGCAAAGAGGAGATCTCAACTTGACAGATGTAGAGGCAATCTGGATCCAGGTTCACTTGCCACATCTAAAGCCATTACTAATCTGCTGCTGCTATAGACCACCTTCCTCTGATGCAGCACATCTTGAAAAAATATGTGCAATGCTTCAGAATGTTTCTGACACAAACAGAGAAATTTATTTCTTAGGAGACTTAAATATTGACTGGCTCTCAAAAAACTGCCCTATGAAAAGAAAGCTTGATGACACTGCCACTGTATGTAACCTAGCTCAAATGATAAATCTACCAACCAGAATAAATATGAACAATGCTGGTGTATTGTCTTCAACTTGCATTGATCATCTTTTTACTAATTCAGTAGATAAATGCTCAAAGGTTGTTTCAGTGCCAATTGGATTTAGTGATCATAACATGATTGCAATGGCAAGAAAAGTGAAAGTCCCCAAAGTTGGACCCACAATTATATACAAGAGACTCTACAAACATTTCAGTGATAATGCCTTTATTGAAGATGTACATAACATACAGTGGGACAGTGTATTTGAGTCAAAGCATACTGAAGCAGCTCTGCATGAATTCATGAAGTCCTTTTCTTCTGTCTGTGATAAGCATGCACCCATCAAGAAACTCACCGTCAGATCTGTCAAAGCCCCTTGGCTTGACTCTGACCTGAGACACTTGATGAAAGATAGAGATAAATGGAAAAGAGTTGCTGTAGATTCAGGTAGCTCAGAGGACTGGCTAGCATATCGCTCTTTAAGAAACAAAGTGACCAAATTAAATAAACAGAAAAAAAGGGTGTACTACCAATCTAGAATTGAAGAAGTTAAACATGATGGCAAAAGACTTTGGAGTACTCTCAATCAAATCATGGGTAGAGATAAAAGGGGAAAAACACCAGCATTTATAGAATCAGGTGAAGGATTTATCACCAAGCCCAAAGAAATTGCTAGTTACTTCAACAATTATTTCATAAGTAAAGTTGATACTATAAGAAATGGCATGCTGCCTGTAAGTGGTATTCTATCTGAGTCACTTATTAAAAATGATATCATGCAGGACAAAGAATGTACATTTGAATTCTCAGTCACCAATGTATTGGAAATTGAGAATCTATTGTCTGAATTGAAATCTGACAAACCTTGTGGTCATGATAATATAGATAGTAGACTTTTAAAGTTGTCAGCTGGAATAATAGCCAGTCCGATATGCTATATTTTTAACTTAAGTTTTAAAGAAGGAATCTATCCTCAAGTATGGAAGGTCGCAAGAGTGACTCCTCTACCAAAAAATAGGAAAGAAACATTCACTGGATTAAATAGTAGGCCCATTAGCATTTTACCAGTATTAGGAAAAGTAATGGAAACAATTATATTTAAGCAAATTCAAAAGTATTTCTCTATAAATAACATTCATTCAGACTTTCAACATGCATATAAAACTGGCTATTCAACATGCACAGCTCTCACACAAATAACAGATGACTGGCTAAAACAAATTGACAGTAAATTATTAGTTGGCACAGTGCTACTAGATTTTAGTGCAGCTTTTGATATTATTGATCATAAACTACTACTTATAAAACTGTCTGCTTATGGTTTTAAACTCTCAGCGATTAACTGGATGAAAAGCTACCTAGTCAACAGACAGCAATGTGTCATGTTCAATGGAACCCTTTCAAATATTAAAACATTATATTGTGGTATTCCACAGGGAAGTTGCCTGGGACCTTTATTATACTCAATATTTGTAAATGATATGTCATGTATTTTAAAGAATAGTTGCTGTGCAATTTACGCAGATGACACAACAATATATGCACATGCAGATAATTTCACCGACCTAAGCACTATACTACAAGATGAAGTCATGCGGATTTCAAAATGGGTTACAGAAAATAAGATGAAACTTAATATTTCCAAAACAAAATGTCTTGTTATTTGCTCAAAACATGCTCATAGAAAGGAACGCATATTAAATGTTTCTCTGAACGGAGTTCATGTTGAACAAGTTAAAGAGGCCAGGTTGCTGGGAGTTACAATAGATGAAAGACTATCTTGGGCCACTCACATTAAAAACATAGTAACAAAAATGAGCAGAAGCATTTCAATCATAAGGAGAAGTGCCTATTTTTTAACTAACACATCTATGAAGCAAGTTATACAATCCCTTGTATTGTCACATATGGACTACTGCCCAGCAATCTGGTCTAATGCATCTAAACAAGATCTAAAAAAAATCCAGCTTACCCAAAACAGAGCTGCCAGACTAGCTCTCCATTGCTCATTTAGGACTGGCATTGAGCTCATGCATCATGAATTGTCATGGATGAAAGTTGATGAAAGACTGGCTTGTAGTTTGATTCTATTTTTAAAAAACATCTATACATACCATAAACCCTCATATCTGTATTCTCAGCTCTTGCTTGCCAGTGACAGTCACAACTACGGTACCAGGCTAGCCCAAAGAGGTGCTCTCACCCGTCTTAAACCCAAAAGTGATGTTTTGAAAAAGACTGTAATGTATCGGGCAATCACTTACTGGAACAGACTTCCACAATATCTGCTATCAATCACCAGCATAGTGGGCTTTAAGAATAAACTAAAAGGAGAAGTATTGCGTAAAGAGATTATTTTAGATTGTACCTAATGTCATGACTGTTTTTATTGACTATTGAATATTTTATTGATTATGGGATAAGCAGCAGAAAATGGATGAATGATACTTTTTCGTCACTTATTGTTTGTCTTTGGTACACTAATGTGTTTTAGGCCATTGGTTCTTTGTTTTATTTTTGCAAAAATGTATACAGTATATCTATTTTTATATTGCTATTTTTATCTTTGGTATGAAAATTATTAAGTAACAACATCTATTAGTATTTTTTGGTTCTTTGTTGTTGCTATTTTTGTATTATGACAATTTATTATTGGATCATGTTGTACTGCATTTTAATCGTTTGTTCTGTGGTTGTGTGATGTTTTTTGCCTGGACCCCAGGAAGAATAGTCTCCACTGCGGTGTAGACTAATGGGGATCCTTAATAAACTAAATAAACTAAATAAATTTTAAATACAGTATTTAGGTTTTATTGTAATTTAAATCTTGTTACCTCAAAAAGGGAAAAGCATTAGAAAATGGATGCATGGATGTAATTTAAATATGCGGACATAGCTTCGGCACCATCGCTACAAGAACGCACACATGAGAACAATGTTGGGTGGGTGTTGTGATCTGAGTGGCGACTAACGGCAAAAATGTATGTATTTATCTTTATTTATTTATTTTTTACTAATGCACACATGTTAAAAGTGCAATTTCAATGTTGAAAATGTGCATTTATAAAAAAGAATAAAGATTTTAGTAAACAGAAAAATATTTGTTAAAGTAAACTTTTTTCCCTAAAGGACTCATTGAGGTGATAAAGTGGGTTTTATTCGATAACCATTTTTTTGGGGGGGACTATGAGCCGCTACTTTTTTCCTACACTTTAAACCCTGCAGCTTACAATACGGTACAGTAATTTATGGATTTTTCTTCGCTGTTGGCTATATTGTTTTGTATTAAACAAATCGTTTTTAACACCAACTGAAACACTGAGAAGGTCTGTTATTGTTTGTGCTATGGCACCATCTTTTGAGTTGAGTTTGAGTTTGAGTTGAGTTTATGTTTATTCTGAACATGCAAGCATACATGATACATCACAATTTCCAGTTTGTCTTTTCAGCATGTTCGAAAAGGAGTAGGAAGAAGCAGAGCTTATTAAATCCTTCACCTTTTCTTTTACATAACAGTTGCTAAAACTTTTGTTCACTTCCTGTTCTCAATGTATTCACAACATACTCCATAAGTAATCACAATAAAAATAAATAAATAAATAATTGGTGAAGTAAGTTATATTCCATATGATGAGCTAAGTAAGGCTATTTTGAGAACGAAAGAATGGATGGATGAATAAATTCAGAATGTTTATCATGATTCTTCTTCTTTGTACTTTGTAAACACTTCCAGTTTGAATAGTTTCTTGAAGTGGATCATATTAGTACATTGTTTGATTGCTTTGCTTAATCCATTCCATAATTTTATACCACAAACAGATATACTGAAGGTCTTAAGTGTTGTATGTGTGTACAAATGTTTTAAATAACTTTTTTCTCTAAGATTATATTTCTCCTCTTTTGTTGATAAGAATTGTTGTATATTCTTGGGTAGCAGGTTATAGTTTGCTTTGTGTATCATTTTAGCTGTATGCAAATCCACTAAGTCGTGGAATTTCAGTATCTTTGCTTCAATAAATAAAGGGTTTGTATGTTCTCTATATCCAACATTCTGTATTATTCTAACTGATCTTTTTTGTAACACAGTGAATGAAGTGAACTTTTGTAATTATTTCCCCATATTTCTACACAGTAACTCAGATATGGTAACACTAGTGAGCAGTAGAGAATATGAATTGATTTTTGGTCTAGAACATATTTGGCTTTATTCATTATTTATGTGTTTCTTGCTACTTTATGTTGTATATTTTTTATATAAGGTTTCCAGTTTAATGTATCATCAATCATTATACCTAGAAATTTGGTTTAATTTACTCTTTCAATTTCTATTCCATCTATTTGTAATTGTGTTTGACTTTCTCTTCTACTGTTACCAAATAGCATTATTTTAGTTTTACTGAGATTCAATGATAGTCTGTTTTTGTCAAACCATCTTTTTAATTTGTTCATTTCTTCTGTTATTATTTGGATTATCTTCTGTGTGTTTTCTCCTGGACAAAACGCTGTTGTATCATCCGCAAATAATACTAACTTTAAATCTCTTCTAACTTTACAAATGTCATTTATATAGAGATTGAATAATTTAGGACCTAGTATTGATCCCTGAGGTACACCCCAGGATATATTTAGCATTGTAGAAGTGTGTTCGCCTAGCTTCACGTATTGTTTCCTGTTCGTTAGATAACTTCTTATCCAATTTAAGACTAACCCTCTGATGCCATATCGTTCTAGTGTTTTGATTAAAATATTGTGATTAATTGTGTCAAATGCTTTGGGTAGATCCATAAACACTGCTGCTGCACATTTTTTACTATCTATTGCATTGATAATTTCTTCTGTAATTTCAATTAAAGCCATTGAAGTTGAAACATTAGCTCTGTATCCATATTGGTTCTCTTTGAGTATTCTATTTCTATTCATGAAACTGTCTAATCTGTTATTGAACAGTTTTTCAATGATTTTAGAAAATTGTGGAAGTAAAGAAACAGGTCTATAATTTGTAAATAGATGTTTGTCCCCAGTCTTAAAAAATGGTACAACTTTAGCTATTTTCATTTTGTTTGGAAATGTTCCTGTTTTAAATGATAGGTTTAATACTAATTTACATTAATGGTCCTGAGATCTCTTCAATAACTTTTTTTTATCGTTTCCATATCAATTCGTTGATGTCTTAGATTTACATTTTTTCACGATTGTAACTATTTCCTCCTGTGTCACATTACTGAGGAACATGGAGTTGGGATTTCGCTCTATGGTATCATTATAGTCCTCAATAGAAACTAGGTCTGGAATCCTTTCTTCCAATTTTGGTCCAATATTTACAAAGTAATTATTAAAGCTTTCAACTACTTCCTTTATGTTGTCATTATGTTTATTTCCATCTAAGAAGTATCGGGGGTAATCCCTCTTAGTGCCATTTTTAATAATGCTATTGAGAATGCCCCATGTTGCTCTCCAATAATTGTTGTTCCTGTCCAATAATTAGCTGTAATATTATTTTCTACATGATCGTAGTATGTTTTTATACGTTTTGTAATTAATTTCTGCCTTTGTAGTTCTTTGTGCTATAAATTATCTATATAGCGTATTGTTCTTCTTACAAGCATTATTTAATCCTTTTGTCATCCATGGTTGATTATTCTTTCTCTGTTTACTACTGAGTTGTCTCCATGGACAATGTTTGTCATAAAGTATTATGAACTTGTTTAAGAAATGTTCAAATGCTTCATCAACTTCTTTTTCATTGTACACACTGTCCCAATCTTGCTTTTGTAGCTCAATTTTGAAAGCAATCATCCTCTTCTCTGTGCACAGTCTTCGAAATGTCCTTTTGTCTTCCTTGTTCTTTTTGCAGTTTCCATCATATATTGTAAAAACTGGCAGATGATTGCTAACGTCGGTTATAAGTAGACCACTTGTAGTGTTATTACCAAAATCATTGGTAAAAATATTATCAATAAGCGTGGCACAGTGTCCTGTGATTCTGCTTGGCTTTGTGGTTTTTGGATACAAACTGATGCTGTACATTATAGACTTTTGCTTGTAAGGGTTCAATAAGTCAATATTAAAGTCACCACATAAGACAATTATTTCTTTACCATTGTCCATGTAAGTTGCCTTAATCCATCTTCATTTGTTGGCGCATATCTTCTTGAAGGGTCTTCATTTGTTGGAACGTATCAGCGGCTTCATTTTTTCTGGTGTTGTTCTGAGTTTGCAGACTTTCTATACTTTGATGCAGACTTTTCACATCTTGTTTGTGTTCTGTTGTTGCTTTTCTCAAATCTTTTGCATTTCTTTGATTTCTTCTTTCATTTCTTTCATCTTTTTTCCATCCACCCATCATTTCTTTAATTCTTTCTTTCAATTCTTCTTTAAATTCATGGAGTATTTTTTGTAGTACCCCTTCTTGATTCCCATCATGTCCTGTGTCCAGTCTCAAATCTTGTTCCCAGTTAAGTCCTGTGTCAGCTGACACCGAACGTTTCGGGATTTCAGTCTTTCCTTTAACTTTTGGCATCGCGGCAGGTCGATGACGTCAGTGCCTCTTGTGTCTTAACGGCAGTTGCTTTAGCGACTTGCGGCACTTTTAACTTGTTTGTTTCAACAAATTCGTACCTTGCGCCGTTCAGAGATCAATTTGAGATATCAGCCTGTCAACTTGTATCACTCTGCGACGTTGGAAGCAGTTTACAACAGCTGTAAACGCGCCGTAGCTTTTGGTATCTAGGCAACCACTTTGAATTGCGGTAAGGCGCCGATGGCTTGCGGCTAGCGGCTCTTCCAACTTGTCTTATTTCAGCGTATCAGTGTCTCTCCACTGACCAAAATCAGGTCGAAGATGCCAGGTGACTCTCCTGTAGCTGTGATCGCAAATCAGTGGTCAAAATCTTCAGACTTAACAAAAACTCCGGTAGAAGAAGTCGAGCCTTTTTCTTTTGCGTCTTTTCTCATTGACAGGAAGTGACATGTGACGTTTGAACAAGTTTGTTGACTGCAAGTGCTACGGGTTGAAAATGTACTTACTGCTTTGTGCCTTAAACCAGAAGTATACCCTATTTTGTCTACTATTCGTCTTTAGCGTTTCAGCTCGAAAGGATTCTTCGTTCCTTACTGCAAGAAACGTTTGTAAGTCTTACAATATAACTAAAACTATTTATACTTACCAAACCATCAAATGTGTGGTGTCCATAGGCGTGTTTTTGTGCATATTTGTATGTCTTATCAAAATGTATTTAAGCTAGCAAGTGTTAGAAATATTAACTTACAATGGCATTACCTCTGTATTGTTTTAATTTGATGACTTAACTAAAACATCACCGTCAGTCAGTTTAGCTGATTGGAGAGCGAGCTTCTGCAGCTAGTGGGTCCATGATTTCTGTTTTGTTTGATCATCCGTTTTACTGCCATGTCACAGGCATTGTTTGGAAACAATTATTGTAAAGTAAATAAACATTTACAAAATACTTTGTAATACTTTCAAAATGCAACACGGAGCGACACAGGAGGTCTTTCATATCGACAGCCATCAGACTGTATAATGCATATGCTCCTTCTTGACTGCACTTAATTGTAGTATATATGTAGAATATATTTATAATATTCATATATAATATATTATATATATATGATATAAATTATATTATTTATTATTATTATTGTCTATTGTGAGCAAACTGTGGTGCGAAATTTCCCCCAGGGATCAATAAAGTAATTTCTATTCTATTCTATTCTATTCTACTTTGAACCACTATATATTCTGTGGCTAATACGTGTAGAAAAGTTTTTTTCTCCAAAATTTTGGTGGGTGCATCTTAAATATCTGTGTGCTTTATAGCCCAAAAAGTGTGGTACTTAATTATTCGACTGATTACTTGTTGACTGAACAAATCAATAGCTGCTCTAGGGATGTGAATCTTACAACAACTCATGATTTATTTTATTCCGATTCTTAAGGTGACCAATCGATTCAGAATCTATTTTTAATTCGACACGATTCTCGATTCAAACGGTTTCTCCCTAACATATTATTTGGTATACAAATTCGAAGTAATCCTATCAAAACAAGTTACAGGTTACAAAAGCTCCTCTAGGTTCATGATGTACACGCACAGCCTGAAAATGGCCTAAAAAACATCTTAAAAATGTATACTTTTAAAATCTATATTTATTTTTTTTTCTGTATTTTTGAAATTTATGAATTGATTTACAATTTCAATAAATAATAATAATTCGTATGTGATTTTTTTTTTTTTTTTAGCACCCTCGCTGTAGTTCTTCCTAACACATGGATGGCAAATTCGTAAACTATTAAGCTGATAATAATAATAAAATGAGCCTTAAACATCAAAACTTTAGTCGCAACTTTGTCAAAAAGCTGCTGCGAAATCAGAAATTTTAGGATGCAATGATCCCCCAAAAAATCCTGGAGCAACTCAATCAATCAATCAATCAATCAATCAATGATTCTTTGTATAACCATAAATCACTAGTGTCTCAAAGGGCTGCACAAACCACAATACAAACCACAACGACATCTTCGGTAGAGCCCACATAAGGGCAAGGAAAACTCACACCCAGTGGGACATTGGTGACAATGATGACTATGGAGGACCGCATGTGTGGGCAACCCCCTCCCCTCTAGGGGAACCGAAAGCAATGGATGTCGAGCGGGTCTAACATGATACTGTGAAAGTTCAATCCATAGTGGATCCAACACAAACGTGAGAGTCCAGTCCAAAGTGGATCCAACACAGCAGAGATAGTCCCGTCCACAGTGGAGCCAGCAGGAAACCACCCCAAGCGGAGGCGGATCAGCATCGCAGAGATGTCCCAGCTGATACACAGGCAAGCGGACCCATCCTGGGTCCCGACTCTGGATGAGCAGTCCATCCTGGGTCCCGACTCTGGATGAGCGGTCCATCCTGGGTCCCGACTCTGGATGAGCGGTCCATCCTGGGTCCCGACTCAGGACAGCCAGTTCATTCATGGCCACCGGACCGGACCCCCTTCACAAGGGAAAGTGGGATAGAGGAGACAAAGAAAAGAAACGGCAGATCAAATTGTCTAAAAAGGGAATCCAGTTAAAGGCTAGAGTATACAAATTAGTTTTGAGGTGAGACTTAAATGCTTCTACTGAAGTAGCATCTCGAACTGTTACCGGGAGGGCATTCCAAAGAATGTATAACACTAACATGAGTGAAACAATATTAGAACTATTCACGGTAGTTACGAGAGTTTTAAAACACAATCTTTTCACAAATTACAAAAAATTAGAGATGGGCCATTTTAATGCGCAGATAGTGTTGCAGCCATAACATTTTACAAAGAGCACTATGAGTCCACTCTGCACACTCCTGCAGGTGTTTCCACTTACTCTGACTGATTAGACCTCTGCTCAGACTGAAGATGGGACACCGGGCATTACGTGAGGTCACAGGACATGCTCCAATAAGAATGATGAATGCATGATGAGGCTAACACTGGCAGGTGCTGCAAAGGTGAGCAATGAGGAAGCAGCACACACTCATTCAAAATAAGTGAACTCTCAATGGATGAGCAGACATTTTACTCGTGAATGATTATTTCTATGAAAACACAACATTCCAAAATGAGGGTGAAAGAATTTCAATTTATGTCACAGATTCCTAAAGAAAAAAAAAGTATGTTTTTGATCATTGCAGGTCTAAAGGGACATCACGCTCCTAAAGTAAGTACGTGCCAAACTTTCAACTGACATTTACAGTATGTGCATTTAACGCAGTACATACAGTACAAACGTACTTACTGTATGTGTAGGAAAGAACAAACGTAAAGCAACTCTATCATCAACGGACAAAGAACGAGACAAAAAATGTGTTGAGTGTTTGTTTCCATCCATTTTCTACCGCTTGTCCCTTTCGGGTTCCCTGGGGGTCGCTAGAGCCTATCTCAGCTTCATTCGGGCGGAAGGCGGTGTACACCCTGGACAAGTCATCCCCTCATCGCAGGGTCAACACAGATAGACAGACAACATTCACACTCACATTCACACACTAGGGCCAATTTAGTGTTGCCAATCAACCTATTCTCAGCATTTTTTTGGAAGTGGGAGGAAGCCGGAGTACCCGGAAGGAACCCGCGCAGTCACGGGGAGAACATGCAAACTCCGCACAGAAAGATCCCGAGCCCGGGATTGAACCCAGGACTACTCAGGACCTTTGTATTGTGAGGCACAATCACTAACCCCTTTTTCACCGTGCTGCCCAAGTGTTTACCACTTTAAATCTGAATGTATTTGTATTTCTGGTTGTATGAATTATCCAAGGCTTCAAAATAACACAAATGTTTTTCTTTGTACATTAGAATGCACTAAAAGGGCATTGCATGAAACCTGCAAAAAAACAAACCAGACCTAAAATCAACACATTTATTTTTTCTTTACCAGGCACATTCTTTTCTTGAATAATACTAAACTTAAACTATACTTAAATCTAACACACACGTCATAAACAAGCTAACTAATCAGCCAACAAAACAAGGACAACTAAGTTGCTAAACACAAGATTATATTGAGTAAAATGTTTTTTTGTACGAGTCCTTATTTGTATCAGTTAAAGATGCGTCAATGATCAGCCACCAAGAGTATAGAGAAAAGATGACATAAGAGAAACTGTCCCAGTGGGCACCCGTCCTTAGTTCAACGTCGAGGTGACGTAGAAATTACGCCGCGACGTCACTCAACCATGTCCCGACCAAATCACAACCAACTGACCCCACCACACCATATGTTGCAAATCTGGTTTGTTTTCATCATTGGGGGACATCGTCGTTTCAACGTCGTTTCAACGTCGTTTCAACGTGTACAAGTCAACTTGCCAACCATTCTGCGCGCATCGGCCATTTGCGACAGTTTTCAACGAAACCGTCGCTTGATGGCAGCGTGAACTAAAAGCCAACCTTGTGCGCATGCGTGCTGAAGTACTTCCTTTCCAATCCAGCAAGCAAGACGAAGAGCGAAGATTTGAATTGGAAATCGAACTATTTCACTGTAAAGAAAACCATCGACGTCCATAAAGATTCAGGTTTGTACCTTGAGATAATACTGGTTATTTATATCGATATATTTTTGGCCCTTTCACAAGAGGGTTGCAGGAAAACGTTTATTTTGACTGTATAAACTGGACCTGAGCAAACTTTTTTTTTCTCCCCAAGCGGACAACTAACAATTTTTTTCCCCACCTGGCCAAAAGCAAACAATTGTTTTTCCAGGCTAACACAAAACAAACAATTTTTTTTGGTTCTGTACCCATTGTCTTTTACAGCCGCGCCAGTCACTGTATTAATTTACTTCCTCTTGATTTTGATCTTCAAAATACCCGTCTGGATGGCAGTTAGGTTTTTCTGGCTCATTTTAATGTTTATTTAAAATGTTGCCAGTTTATTTTAAGTACAGGTACTTATTAATTAGTTTGACTTGTTAGCAAGGCTTTGTCTCAAAAGGCAAGTCCACGGGTCGCCCATAAAAGGATCCATGTAATATTAAATGCTATGATCTTTTACTTATTTTTTTAGTTTACTGATAAGGCCAGTACTGCTATTACAAGAGTTTTTGTCAAGTATTGAAACTTCCAAATGGTTTCACTGTTGACCTGTTGGCCAACATGTATACTAAAATATATGACAATAAAATATCCAGACAGATTTTGTTTCATATGTTTTATGATTGATAATAAGACTGCACGGAGCACAGACATTTTTGGGGGTACAAAGTTTTTTCTCTTGGCACAAGAAGGCAACCAACTTTTTTTTTGCAGAGCTTACAGGAGCAAACTTTTTTTTAATATACGTCAGGAGAACAAACTATTTATTTTTCAGTTTTTGCTAAACAATCTCTTTTTTTCCAAAAAACAACATACCCTCCCACACGTTTCATCTGGTCCGCCCCTAAGTCTATGTACATGTACCACTACCGGTATATGAAAAGCAGAACGTTAATGCAGGGCAATGTACCAACGATTTCAGTTTATGCATATATGGAACGACACAGTACACTTGCTATGATACATATAATACCAAAAAGGATAATTTTTTGATAAAACATGTGCAGAAATTGGAGACAGTGGAGGAACTACTCGACCTTGACGAGTTGATAAAAACTTAACCAAGCAAGAAAGATTTGCTGGTAAGTAATTATAACATTATAATTGTGTAGCTGTTTTTACATCGGAAATATTATTGTATTTAGATTGAAATTTAAGGTTATGAAATCGTGTAGATAAAACACGTGTAGATAAAAAAGGCCCTATACTTAAATGTATATGTATGTGTTTGCCAGCCTCTTCCCCAGCGTATGCTAAACACATTCTCTTGTATATTTGCAGACAGCCAGGCTCTCAAAGATTGGTGGATATGACTTAAAGAGCTGTTTAAGCACCATCATGGACAGGTATTTTCCTCTTTCTCTACATATATATTGAAAATAGGCGATGTAAGACCCAAATTCTAATCTATGAGTGCTAGATCGGGAATTATAATAATGCAATATTCCGTACTTTTTGGCCTGCATGTATGACTTGCATGTTCAATTTCAGGCTCATGACAAATGAATTAATGTCTAATCTGAACATGAAGGGGAGAGGGGGAAAAAAATAGCTTTGCCGAGACGAAGCTGCTCGATGTAGTTACAGGTGAGTTTGTGTGTGTGTTTAATAATTACATTAACTTGATTGGGGTAAATCACATGCACTCTTAATTAATTTGTATTATTTTTGCCTGTTTACAGCTAGTGTCTTGGATACCCAGAAGGGGACCGAAACGATGGTCCATGATGCCATAAAAAATATATACTGAAATATGCCCCTGGACAGAAGGGAGGAATAGGATGGGCATCACAGGCTAAATAAATTATATCGATTGACATTTTCCATTTTCTTTGTACTTAATTTTAATTTAGCATTAACAAGATTCAGCCTGGAGCTATATATGCACTATGTTTTGTTGTCTTTAATTATATTTATATATTGGTTGATGTCCATCCATCCATCATCTTCCGCTTATCCGAGGTCGGGTCGCGGGGGCAAAAGCCTAAGCAGGGAAACCCAGACTTCCCTCTCCCCAGCCACTTCGTCTAGCTCTCCCCGGGGGATCCCGAGGCGTTCCCAGGCCAGCCGGGAGACATAGTCTTCCCAACGTGTCCTGGGTCTTCCCCGTGGCCTCCTACCGGTTGGACGTGCCCTAAACACCTCCCTAGGGAGGCGTTCGGGTGGCATCCTGACCAGATGCCCGAACCACCTCATCTGGCTCCTCTCGATGTGAAGGAGCAGCGGCTTTACTTTGAGTCCCTCCCGGATGGCAGAGCTTCTCACCCTATCTCTAAGGGAGAGCCCCGCCACACGGCGGAGGAAACTCATTTCGGCCGCTTGTACCCGTGATCTTATCCTTTCGGTCATGACCCAAAGCTCATGACCATAGGTGAGGATGGGAACGTAGATCGACCGGTAAATTGAGAGCTTTGCCTTCCGGCTCAGCTCCTTCTTCACCACAACGGATCGGTACAACGTCCGCATTACTGAAGACGCCGCACCGATCCGCCTGTCGATCTCACGATCCACTCTTCCCTCACTCGTGAACAAGACTCCTAGGTACTTGAACTCCTCCACTTGGGGCAGGGTCTCCTCCCCAACCCGGAGATGGCACTCCACCCTTTTCCGGGCGAGAACCATGGACTCGGACTTGGAGGTGCTGATTCTCATTCCGGTCGCTTCACACTCGGCTGCGAACCGATCCAGCGAGAGCTGAAGATCCCGGTCAGATGAAGCCATCAGGACCACATCATCTGCAAAAAGCAGAGACCTAATCCTGCGGTTACCAAACCGGAACCCCTCAACGCCTTGACTGCGCCTAGAAATTCTCTCCATAAAAGTTATGAACAGAATCAGTGACAAAGGAGTCCAACCCTCACTGGAAATGTGTTCGACTTACTGCCGGCAATGCGGACCAAGCTCTGGCACTGATCGTACAGGGAACGGACCGCCACAATAAGACAGTCCGATACCCCATACTCTCTGAGCACTCCCCACAGGACTTCCCGAGGGACACGGTCGAATGCCTTCTCCAAATCCACAAAGCAAATGTAGACTGATTGGGCAAACTCCCATGCACCATCAAGAACCCTGCGGAGAGTATAGAGCTGGTCCACAGTTCCACGACCAGGACGAAAACCACACTGTTCCTCCTGAATCCGAGGTTCGACTATCCGACGTAGCCTCCTCTCCAGTACACCTGAATAAACCTTACCGGGAAGGCTGAGGAGTGTGATCCCACGATAGTTGGAACACACCCTCCGGTCCCCCTTCTTAAAGAGAGGAACCACCCCCCCGGTCTGCCAATCCAGAGGTACCGCCCCCGATGTCCACGCGATGCTGCAAAGTCTTGTCAACCAAGACAGCCCCACAGCATCCAGAGCCTTAAGGAACTCCGGGCGGATCTCGTCCACCCCTGGGGCCTTGCCACCGAGGAGCTTTTTAACTACCTCAGCGACCTCAGCCCCAGAAATAGGAGAGTCCACCACAGATTCCCCAGGCACTGCTTCCTCATAGGAAGACGTGTTGGTGGGATTGAGGAGGTCTTCGAAGTATTCCTTCCACCTATCCACAACATCCGCAGTCGAGGTCAGCAGAACACCATCCGCACCATACACGGTGTTGATAGTGCACTGCTTCCCCTTCCTGAGGCGGCGGACGGTGGTCCAGAACCGCTTCGAAGCCGTCCGGAAGTCGTTTTCCATGGCTTCCCCGAACTCTTCCCATGTCCGAGTTTTTGCCTCCGCGACCGCTGAAGCTGCACACCGCTTGGCCTGTCGGTACCTGTCCACTGCCTCCGGAGTCCTATGAGCCAAAAGGACCCGATAGGACTCCTTCTTCAGCTTGACGGCATCCCTCACCGCTGGTGTCCACCAAGGGGTTTTAGGATTGCCGCCCCGACAGGCACCAACTACCTTGCGGCCACAGCTCCGATCGGCCGCCTCGACAATAGAGGTGCGGAACATGGTCCACTCGGACTCAATGTCCAGCACCTCCCTCGTGACATGTTCAAAGTTCTTCCGGAGGTGGGAATTGAAACTTTGTCTGACAGGAGACTCTGCCAGACGTTCCCAGCAGACCCTCACAATGCGTTTGGGCCTCCCAGGTCTGTCCGGCATCCTCCCCCACCATCGCAGCCAACTTACCACCAGGTGGTGATCGGTAGAAAGCTCTGCCCCTCTCTTCACCCGAGTGTCCAAAACATGAGGCCGCAAATCCGATGACACAACTACAAAGTCGATCATGGAACTGCGGCCTAGGGTGTCCTGGTGCCAAGTGCACATATGGACACCCTTATGTTTGAACATGGTGTTTGTTATGGACAAACTGTGACGAGCACAAAAGTCCAATAACAAAACACCACTCGGGTTCAGATCCGGGCGGCCATTCTTCCCAATCACGCCTCTCCAGGTTTCACTGTCGTTGCCAACGTGAGCGTTGAAGTCTCCCAGTAGGACAAGGGAATCACCCGGGGGAGCACTTTCCAGTACTCCCTCGAGTGTACCCAAAAAGGGTGGGTACTCTGAACTACTGTTTGGTGCATAAGCACAAACAACAGTCAGGACCCGTCCCCCCACCCGAAGGCGGAGGGAGGCTACCCTTTCGTCCACCGGGTTGAACTCCAACGTACAGGCTTTGAGCCGTGGGGAGACAAGAATTGCCACCCCAGCCCGTCGCCTCTCACTGCCGGCAACGCCAGAGTGGAAGAGGGTCCAATCCCTCTCGAGAGAAGTGGTTCCAGAGCCCTTGCTGTGCGTCGAAGTGAGTCCGACTATATCCAGCCGGTTGATTGATGTTACGTTGATAATTGGTTGGTTGATCTTAGGTTGAAACTGAAAGTTGAATCAACTTGGAAACATTGACGCTGATTCAACGTCTGTATTTAAACGTTGATACAACTTTCATTTTCAACCCAAATCCAACGTTATTTCAACACGGAAAAGTAACGTTGTTTCAACGTATCTGTTAGGTAGAAACTGAAAGTTGAATCAACGTTGAAACATTGACGTTAATTCAACGTCTGTATTTAAACGTTGATCCAACTTTCATTTTCAACCCAAATCGAATGTTTCAACATGGTAAAGTAACGTTGTTTCAACGTTAATTAAACGTCTCTGTGCCCACTGGGGTTGTACTCTGTAGGAGTGATCCATAGATTCATTGTGTCAATGCTATATACACACACACACACACACACACACACACACACACACACACACACACAATATATATATATTTATATATATATATATATATATATATATATAGTGTGTATGTGTGTGGGAAAATTCCCAAGACTACATCTCCACAGAACTGTTTCATGAAACAGTTCTGTAGAGATGAAGTAGTCTTGTGATACTTCCCACACATACATATTGCGCTCTACCACGGTATCGAGCACTATTCTCTGGATAATCCAATTAAGACATATATGTATATATATATATACATGTATGTAGCTACATGTATATATATGTATATACATACACCAATCAATCAGAGTTTATTTATATAGCCCTAAATCACAAGTGTCTCAAAGGGCTGCACAAGCCACAACAACATCCTCGGCTCAGATCCCACATCAGGGCAAGAAAAAACTCAACCAAATGGGATACAATGAGATATTTACATATACAGTACATGTATTTATTTATATATGTATACTCATATATGTAGATATACACATATAATTATACATTATTTCTATGTACATATTTAAAAAAAAATGTATAGACACACATGCTCCGATTTTTTGAATATCATATTGTTGATGCAATCAAGTTTTTTTTTAAAAGAGCTGAGATTGGTCAGCGTGGTATAGCGGTGGCCGCAGATCTACTTTAAGTTTTGCCCACTCCAAGCTGCGCCAACAAGAGTGACGACAACAGACAGAACCGTGTCTTAAAGACATGTCCACTGTGGCGCTGACATCGTGGGAGTAGACGCTTGATTTGTAATGTTATTCAAGATGGCCAATGCAATGCACCATTGGTTGCTATACTAGTTTGGTTGTTGGATGTATTGCTTTTTCGACTGATTATATACAATCCCAACACAAACCCTAATCCTAAACCTAACAGCAACAAAAACCCAAAAGGGACAAGCGGTATGAAATGGATGGATAGACTTCACTTCCAGTGTCGTCAACCCTGCTGGAACGTTTATAGAGTGGACGCAACTTTGAATTAGAGTGGGAGTAGTTCTGCACGACCACAGTTAGATATGCTTGCACCTTTGCAAACGCTTCTTCCTGAAGTTTTGAAGCAATGTGTAGTTTAACAGTGACCACTGTTTCAAAATGATTTGTTTTAGCTGCAACATCAAAGTGAGTGTTACTACCACTACTACACTCAGGAAAACATCTGGAAGAGAATTGCAAGTCGGTTACGCCTCCGCGTACCTAAACAAAGACTGTGAATTACTAACAAGAGGCTCACTTTGTTCGAGTAAGTCTATTGTCGAATATATATATTTAGGGGCTGCGAGCGATGCAAATAATTAGAACTCTCATATCTAGTTTGAAATTTCAAAAACGAAGACCCACTGGAGCAATTTGATGACGAAGAATAGTTCATTTTCATTTATTGCTCGATTTATTGACTTAAGAAGTATCAGCCCAGGCCTACAACTGTATTAATCTTTTTAAATTATTTGAATGCCATTTAAGGCATCCATTTAGACTTAGACAAATTTTATTGATCCACAAGGAAAATTGCTTTATACAGTAGCTCAATAACAAAGGGTGGAAATTATAATGCAGGTATAAAGTAGACTAGAAATATTCAAATGTAATGACTTTCAATGCTTTTTAATGACTTGCGGGAACCTTGATCAATACATGATCCATACTAGAGTGAGTAGATCAGTATTTTTATTTTCACAATATCATTTAACGGTATTTGTATTAATATTTACAAACTCAGGGAATGTGGAAAAGGGACTTTGAGAGCAAAAAACAAATGATTTTGAAGTAAGTAGCAGAGAGTAGTTTTTTTGTGTACTACTAACTTTGTTTTGACCAAACAATTGTATGTGATAAAAGGGAACAAGGAACTAGTTTAAATGTTGATATTGTTAAACTATCAATAGCACTGACCATGAATAAATTAAAACATTTATAGCATAAAACCCTGATTGGAACGTCCCTAATATCAGAAAGGCGCATCCCATTTTACAGTAAATTAAATTAAAGCTGCAAGCAGCGTTGGTCGGGTCTGCCTCTGGCTGCCGCCACTACTCAAGCCCTGATCTAAGTCAGACCAACATAGAGGTTTTTATTTCATGTCTCTATGACATTTCTAACAGAAGTTACATGCAATTTTGTCTGGGTTTTTTCCTAGGGGGCGCTAGAGCGAAATTTAGATTTTTAGAGTTTGGTTTTTTATTAGATGGAAATTTTCGCCAGTCCTGATGTGTGTGTACAATTTGGTGAGTTTTAAAGCATGGTAAGGGGGTCAAATTACAGATCGGCGTTTCTGGATGTTGTTGATAAATGGCTTTCGCTTTGTATAGTAGAGCTTTAACTTGCACTTTGAAGCATTTTAAATGGGTCAAATTACAGCTCAAAGAGGCAAAAATGACATTTTTTAGGTAACTTTGCGCAGGAGTTTTTTGAAGGCGCGTAAAATCAAAATGGAGCAGTAATCAAAACTCTGTTCTATACTTTTAATCAGAAGGGTTCAAACTCTCTCCTGTGTGAGTTTGAAGCCGAAACGACAAACGCGCTCAGAGGAGATAACTTTTGAAAAAAGGTGACGGGTGTTTAGAAAACTTTTATTTTGAAGGGGTAATTGCCAAATTCCTGTTGATTTTTGCTGAAGGATGTCAATAATTAAAATGTAGGTCTAAGTGAGACCTACATAGAAGTTTTTGTTTCATGTCTTTCCGGCATTCCTACTGGAAGTTACAATCAATTTTGTTTGTGTTTTCTTCCTAGGAGCAGTGTTTGCTGTTTTATATTCAAAAATTGCGCTAGAGCGAAATTTTGAGTATTGGGATTTGGTTTTTTCATTAGTTCGCAATTTTTGCCAGTCCTGATGTGTGTGCCAAGTTTGGTGAGTTTTGAAGCATTTTAAGGGGGTCAAATTACAGCTCAAAGAGGCAAAAATAGCATTTTTTGCGAAAATTTAGCTTTGAATGTGTTTTTGCAAAATTTTGGTTGACTTTTGCCCTAGAAAGTAAAATTATGAAATCTAAGTCTAAGTCAGCCCTACATAGAGGTTTTTGTTTCATGTCTCTACGACATTGCTAACGGAAGTTACAAGCTGTCTGTTTTTTTTTTCCTAGGGGGCGCTAGCATGCAATTTTAATTTTTGGGGTTTGGTTGCTTAATATGTTGGGAAGGTACACAGTACCGATGTGTGTGTAAAATTTGGTGAGTTTTGAAGCATGTTAAGGGGGTCAAATTACAGCGCAAAAGTGCGGAATAATAATAAAGAAAAAACCTTGCAGTTTCAATATGGTCCTTGGCCCATTGCCAAAGGACTCCTGTGGAGTCCTTTGGCAATGGGCCTGCGGACCCTAATAACTTGCCACAAAAATCATCCACACCTTTTATCTAGATTTGCAGCAACATGTAATACAAGCTATTTTGGTGTATTACACACTCTTACAGGAAGTTTTGTTTAAGTCTGCCAGTAATTCTGGACATTATCCCAAATTCAATGGACTGTTACTGCACAAGCAAACACTACCTCTTTTTGTATCACCACAACACCAATTACACAATAAAAACCTTTAATATCCTGAGATGGCATTAAAAAAAAGACAGTATTAAAAAAAAAAAAACTATTCTAAATCAAGTCAGCAGAAGTATTTAGTTTTAAAAATGTAGACAATGAGCTTGCATTTGTTTGGCAGTAACTGTAAACTGTGGCCATGCATGATGCAGCAGAGAATATAAAGCTGCCACTCAAAGACATTGGCAAACTTTGCTTGAGTGCAGACAAACATGTGAAACGCGCCACTCAAACCTGCGCTTGTTTAGCCGCTGGCACCCAAAGGCGTCAGTTTCATGTGTGCCAGCTGAGCGAAAGTGCGCCCATGAGTACACAATGCAGCATCACAACCTGCACCAGTACCCTCGCCGTGTCTATTTTGGCACTTTTGGAGCTTGATGGGGAAAAAATGTTCCTCTTCCAAATGGCAAGTCAAGAGCCAGACAACATATTCATACATCTTAATTAGTAATAATGACACCCACTTGCTGCCAACTGTCTGATGCCTGTGGTTGTGTTGACTAAACTGTTGACCTCTTACATCCAAATTACTCATACATTCCGGGTCAACGTGAATGACTGCTCGCTGACTGCTCTTGTTGCAAAAAAGCTAAGTATCGTTCTATCTGTGTGATTTTAACTGTTTTGCAGCTTTATTTACAACTTATCGAACATATTTAATAGTTCAATTTAACTTGCAAATCACCCGATCTCTGTCTCACCACTTCGCCCTCAGCTAGCTAGCTGCTAAGCTAACGAGGCTAGCGGAGAAAGGCAGCGCCGGTCTGAAGGAAGCTTCTCCCCCGCCACCGTGACCACCACTTCCCGAAGACAGCTGGCACCCCACTCGGCGACGGAAAGTTTCTGTGAGTATGGCTTCCTGCGCTTCGTGCACTTTACTCATGGATAGGTTGGCTTTGCTAGAGAGCCGTGTCCGCCAGTTAGAGCAGTGTAATTTCGTAACTTTAGATGTTGCGGACACATCTGCTAGCGTTAGCTGTAGCGAGCTAACTAGCCCAGCTTGTAGCAGCCCTAACCGGCCTACATGCTACGGTGTACCGGTTGAGACGCATAATAGATTTAGCCCTTTAGCTAGTCCTACACCCCTGTCTACCGGGCACCACACTTTAGTCGTAGGGGACTCCATCACCCGAAACATAAAGCTTAGCAAACCAGCCACAATTAAGTGTATTCCCGGGGGCAGAGCACCTGACATTGAAGCTAATCTTAGGGAGCTAACTCGCAACAGGTCTAGTAAACACGTACGGCAGCCTAACCGCACCACTAGTTATGCGAATATAGTAATACACGTTGGCTCCAATGACGTTAGGATGAGACAATCAGAGATTACAAAGAGAAACATAGCCAGGGCTTGTAATCTCGCCAGAAAGATGTCCAGGCATCGAGTGATTGTCTCTGGCCCCCTGCCTGGGAGAGGCAATGATGAGAGATATAGCAGATTAGTCTCTCTTAACAGGTGGCTGGATAGCTTCTGCAGACAACAGGGATTTACGTTTATTGATAATTGGCCCTCTTTCTGGGGCAAACCTGGCTTGCTGAGGAGAGACGGCCTTCACCCTAACCAGGAAGGCGCTATCCTCTTGTCTCGGAACATAGACTTCGCATTGAGCCACATTTGACTAACTGCACTAGAGCAAGCCCGGTCACAGGCAATTACAGAGCCTGCTAGCCTGGGTATGGAGTCAGTTAAGTTAGAACTAGCCAGCGCCAGGCTGGATGATCCCTGTACACATAGCAATTGTCGTAGAATAATACACAACTCACAAAATGTTTTTTCTACTGTGTCTATGACTACGTCAGAGTTAGACATGCGTTCTACTGAGGTGGCAAATTATGATGCGTTCAGTTTATCGCAGCGCCAAGTAGACAATCTGAAAATTCCCATCATATCAATTCCTAGATATGGTCGTAATTATTTTAAGTACACTGCGCATAATAAACGCAACATTATTAATATTGCTACTACGGATAATTTTATCAACAACTCCTTAAAACAGCCCACTACCTATAATATGGGCTTTCTAAACATCAGATCTTTGTCTCCCAAAACGTTATTAGTCAATGAGGTCATTAGAGACAACAACCTTAACGTCATCGGTCTTAGCGAAACCTGGCTTAAACCAGACGACTTTTTTGCGATAAATGAGGCATCCCCTCCTAACTATACGAATGCGCATATTGCCCGTCACCTCAAAAGGGGAGGGGGTGTCGCACTAATATACAACGAAAACTTTAACTTTAGTCCTAACTTAAATAATAAATATAAATCGTTTGAGGTGCTTTCTATGAAGTCTGCCACACCTCTGCCTCTGTGCCTGGCCGTTATCTACCGCCCCCCAGGGCCCTATTCGGACTTTATTAGTGAATTCTCAGAGTTTGTTGCTGATCTAGTGACGCACGCCGATAATATAATTATAATGGGGGACTTTAATATCCATATGAATACCCCATTGGACCCACCGTGCGTGGCGCTCCAGACTATAATTGATAGCTGTGGTCTTACACAAATAATAAATGAACCGACGCATCGCAGCGGTAATACGATAGACCTAGTGCTTGTCAGAGGTATCACCGTCTCCAAAGTTATGATACTCCCGTATACTAAAGTAATGTCCGATCATTACCTTATAAAATTCGAAGTTCAGACTCATGTTCGGCAAGCTAATAATAACTGCTATAGCAGCCGCAACATTAATGCTGCCACAACGACGACTCTTGCGGACCTACTGCCCTCGGTAATGGCACCGTTCCCAAAGTATGTGGGCTCTATTGATAACCTCACTAACAACTTTAACAACGCCCTGCGCGAAACCATTGATAGTATAGCACCGCTGAAGTTAAAAAAGGCTCCAAAAAGGCGTACGCCATGGTTTACTGAAGAAACTAGAGCTCAGAAATTATTATGTAGAAAGCTGGAACGCAAATGGCGCACGACTAAACTTGAGGTGCACCATCAAGCATGGAGTGATGGTTTAATAACTTATAAACGCATGCTTACCTTAGCTAAAGCAAATTATTACTCAAATCTCATCCGCATTAATAAAAACGATCCAAAATTTTTGTTTAGTACAGTAGCATCGCTAACCCAACAAGGGACTCCTTCCAGTAGCTCCACCCATTCGGCAGATGACTTTATGAAGTTATTTAATAAGAAAATTGAACTTATTAGAAAGGAGATTAAAGACAATGCGTCCCAGTTACAACGGGGTTATAGTAACACAGATACGATTGTATGTACGGCGGATACTGCAAATATCCAAAATAGTTTCTCTCGTTTTGATGAAATAACATTAGAAGGATTGTTACAACGTGTAAATGGAATAAAACAAACAACATGTTTACTTGACCCACTTCCTGGGAAACTTATCAAGGAGCTTTTTGTATTATTAGGTCCATCAGTGCTAAATATTATAAACTTATCACTTTCCTCGGGCACTGTTCCCGTTGCATTCAAAAAAGCGGTTATTCATCCTCTCCTTAAAAGACCTAACCTCGATCCTGACCTCATGGTAAACTACCGACCGGTGTCTCACCTTCCCTTTATTTCGAAAATCCTCGAAAAAATTGTTGCAGAGCAGCTAAATGAGCACTTAGCGTTTAACAATCTATGTGAAACCTTTCAATCCGGTTTCAGGGCAAATCACTCGACTGAGACAGCCCTCGCAAAATTGACTAATGATCTATTGCTAACGATGGACTCTGATGCGTCATCTATGTTGCTGCTCCTCGATCTTAGCGCTGCTTTCGATACCGTCGATCATAATATTTTATTAGAGCGTATCAAAATACGAATTGGTATGTCGGACTCAGCCCTGTCATGGTTTAACTCTTATCTTACTGATAGGATGCAGTGCGTCTCCTATAACAGTGTGACCTCGGACTATGTTAAGGTAACGTGTGGAGTTCCCCAGGGTTCGGTCCTTGGCCCTGTACTCTTCAGCATCTACATGCTGCCGCTAGGTGACGTCATACGCAAATACGGTATTAGCTTTCACTGTTATGCTGATGACACCCAACTTTACATGCCCCTAAAGCTGACCAACACGCCGGACTGTAGTCAGTTGGAAGCGTGTCTTAATGAAATTAAACAATGGATGTCCGCTAACTTTTTGCAACTTAATGCCAAAAAAACGGAAATGCTGATTATCGGTCCTGCTAGACACCGACCTCTATTTAATAATACAACTTTAACATTTGACAACCAAATCAGAAAAGAAGGTGACTCTGTAAAAAATGTGGGTATTATCTTCGACCCAACTCTCTCCTTTAAGTCACACATTAAAAGCGTTACTAAAACGGCCTTCTTTCATCTCCGTAATATCGCTAAAATTCGCTCCATTCTGTCCACTAAAGACGCTGAGATCATTATCCATGCGTTTGTTACGTCTCGTCTCGATTACTGTAACGTATTATTTTCGGGTCCCCCCATGTCTAGCATTAAAAGATTACAGTTGGTACAAAATGCGGCTGCTAGACTTTTGACAAGAACAAGAAAGTTTGATCATATTACGCCTGTACTGGCTCACCTGCACTGGCTTCCTGTGCACTTAAGATGTGACTTTAAGGTTTTACTACTTACGTATAAAATACTACACGGTCTAGCTCCAGCCTATCTTGCCGATTGTATTGTACCGTATGTCCCGGCAAGAAATCTGCGTTCAAAAGACTCCGGCTTATTAGTGATTCCTAGAGCTCAAAAAAAGTATGCGGGCTATAGAGCGTTTTCCGTTCGGGCTCCAGTACTCTGGAATGCCCTCCCTGTAACAGTTCGAGATGCTACCTCAGTAGAAGCATTTAAGTCTCATCTTAAAACTCATCTGTATACTCTAGCCTTTAAATAGACCTCTTTTTTAGACCAGTTGATCCGCCGCTTCTTTTCTTTCTCCTATGTCCCCCCCTCCCTTGTGGAGGGGGTCCGGTCCGATGACCATGGATGAAGTACTGACTGTCCAGAGTCGAGACCCAGGATGGACCGCTCGTCGGGACCCAGGATGGACCGCTCGCCTGTATCGGTTGGGGACATCTCTACGCTGCTGATCCGCTTGAGATGGTTTCCTGTGGACGGGACTCTCACTGCTGTCTTGGAGCCACTATGGATTGAACTTTCACAGTATCATGTTAGACCCGCTCGACATCCATTGCTTTCGGTCCCCTAGAGGGGGGGGTTGCCCACATCTGAGGTCCTCTCCAAGGTTTCTCATAGTCAGCATTGTCACTGGCGTCCCACTGAATGTGAATTCTCCCTGCCCACTGGGTGTGAGTTTTCCTTGCCCTTTTGTGGGTTCTTCCGAGGATGTTGTAGTCGTAATTTGTGCAGTCCTTTGAGACATTTGTGATTTGGGGCTATATAAATAAACATTGATTGATTGATTGAAATGGGCAAAGGGTCTAAACTGCGATCAGACCTCTAAAGTTCAATGGAATCTGAATTTTTCGATTTTAGAAACAAAATTAGTTTTCATAAAACTATCAACTATATTATCGGTTTGAATAACATTTGACCCATTTTAACTGTTCAATAATGGATGCCAGTGGCGTGCAGTGAACTAAACCCCAGGTGAGGCATAGATACTTTTAAAAAAAAAATGTTTTACTTAAATTCATATGTGCAGCTCTAGTCATTGTTGATTTAGGTTGCACATTAGAGTTACAGGAAAATAAAGGGAGTTATTCGCTTTCATAAAAACGTTATTATAATGATATTATGATATGATAAATGGGTCCTAAAACTATTTGATATAGTTGTTATGAAATATTTTTTGGTCCCATTTGCTTTTAGAAAAATAAATCAAGTAATGTGAGTGTATTTTACCTTTCTGTATTTGTATCTGAAGCAGCAATAGCTATCCTCCATGAAAACGTATTTTGTATGATCGCATTCATTTTGTCTTAAAGTCCAGCTAAGAGAAGTATGTAATCTTGGATACAGTATATTATCTTCCATATTAGCAGAAACATTCATTTAATTCAATTTCATTCCAAGAAATTAAACAATATTTTTGCATCTGACAAAAAACACCCACAAACGCTGGCTTACTCTAATAAAAATGCCTTGTTTGTTGTAAATACAGTTAAAAAAAAAAAAGAAAAGAAAAGATGCTGGCTTCTGCTGGAGAAACCTGTGTCTGCTAGCTTAATCGCCCCCCACTTCTCCCAGTGTGGCGAGTCAGAGTACTGCTGAGGCATTGAACTGCAAGTTGACAATGTATTGCCCCCTACCTTGAGGCAGAGGTACTTGCTGCCTCATGACCTGCCTTTTCCCAGTGGCAACAAGCATGCGCCTCCCCCTGATACACACTGTGTGTAGCCGTGGAGGAACCGCCTGTGTCTGCCTCACTTCTCGTCTGCTGCATTGTTTTGACCAAGAAACATGGAATTTTCGCAATTTTGACCATGAAAATTATCAAAATATACAGGAACCACACCAAAATCACATAGAAAGCATTAACCAAGAGAGAAATATTAAAACTTATTTTATTTTATTTCTTCGTTTTGGAACATCTCATGGTTAAGCCACCTGGTGGCAGGTGAGGCACTGCCTCACTTGCCTCCTCTGACAGCACGTCACTGATGGATGCCGTCATTATCGTCACCTGTGCACCATTGGAGAGGTCTTATTTACTTTTTTCAGTGATGTTGGAGGCACACAGTAGTGGTGATTTGAGTCAGTCCCTGGAAAAAGCAGCCCTTTTTTTGCTGCAGCTGTTACATATATTGTAATATTGTACATGACAATTGGGATTTGAATTTGAATGTACTAATGGACAACCCCTTGAGATGCAGCATCTCATTTTCAAAGGGGACCAAAGACATTTAAAATTAACACACAATAAATAAAATTGCTCCGAGGTCGGTAAGCAAAACCAGAAATAATCTGTACATTAGGTTCACCAGGTTATAACGCGCACTGTCGAGTTTTGAGAAAAAAAAAAAAAGAAGGATTTTAAGTGCGTTTTATAGTCCGTAAAAAACGATAAAAGGGCCACATTATTGTGGATGAATGTTTGTTTCCTTAAACAGATATGTTTTTTTGTTAACATGATCCTGACGTTAAAGATGTTTGATAAACACGTTAAGTGCATATATATTCCATTCTTTTTTTACTCTCATTGCTCATGCAATTTTAAACACGATTTATTTAGATTAAAATAAATTATGCCTAAACAAGATTAATGGAAATGAATCCAATCCTGGGTTTATTCTGGAATAAAAATGTTTGTCTGTTTGTGCATTAAGATCCACATTAGCAGCTTCCTAGGGTCTAAAATGTCACAATGCTTTAGCACATGGTCAGCATTAAGGCAAAAGGAAACACACATATTTATACAAAAGAAACACCACATTCAAAATTGAACAGCTCCACATCGATGGAATACAATTGTTATGCTAATTAATATAGGATCACACAATAGTCAAAAGAATGCAGCTTACATAAACGGTTTCCTGTTGGAAAACAAAAATGGCCCCCAAAAAGGAAATATTTATCATTCTTGTGTAAATATGTACATTCTTCCCAAGATCAAAAACACTTCAATGTCTTCTGCATTAAGTTAATTTGACGAGGAGGTATGGCTATGAATGTTCTCATTTATCCAGGTCATTGACATCTCAGGGCATTGAAATGATCGCAACTGGACTGTTTGGTTTGTCTGAGAAGACGTTTCACCGCTCATCCAAGTAGGCTTCATCAGTTTGTGCTCATAGACTTAGATTGCTCAAATCTAGTCTAGCGGTTGGTGCCAAAACCCCAAATATGTATACTCCAAAACCAGGAGTGTGTGCCTGGGCAAGGATGATTTCCCCCTCTTGTAGTAGGAGCATGCATCCAGTTCCATAAATAATAATAACAGAAGTGGAGGAGAGAAAAGATGACAGACGCAAAAATACTGTCGTTCCATATGTATCAGGTCTTTCTGAGCTACTCAGAATAATGTTTAACCAACACAACATGCCAGTACGCTTCAAACCAAGGAACACTCTGAGACAGAGACTGATGCATCCTAAAGACCGGACACCTCAAACCCACAAAACAATCTGGTGTATGCTATCCAGTGTAATGATGATTACACTGATTTATATAATGGGGAAACAAAACAACCACTAAGCCGACGCATGGCATAGCATAGACGGCCAAACTCTTCAGGCCAACAACAGTCCTTTGAGAACACAAACGTACAGATTCTGAACATGGAGGACGGATGGTACAAAAGAGATGTGAGGGAAGCCATCTATGTCAAGGTTGAACAAAGGAGCTGGTCCGCGACAACACCTGTTTCGCACATACAACACTGTCCTTTCAACCATTCCTAAACAACACCTGTTTCGCACATACAACACTGTCCTTTCAACCATTCCTAAAAGACTCCGACAAATAACATGAGTTAGAAATTTGTGCCATTTGGGTAAAACTGAATGGAATTCTGCCGTATGGGATTCAGACTATTTTGGACTGGTAGTAGTTGATCCACAGGGATCATTCTTCCACACAGTACATCAAAGCTAACAAAGGTAATTTACACCTCAACGACTGTCGTTAGCTTTGACAGTAGGATTGCTCAATTGCAACAAAACAGTTATTTTTCTTACTACGATAGGACAAAACCATCCTTGCCCAGGCACACCCTTCTGGTGTTGGAGTATAAATATTTGAGGTTTTGGCACCAGCCGCTCGACTAGATCTGACCAATGTAACTAAGTCTCTGAGCATCAATTGACAAAGCCTACACGGATGAGCGGCGAAACGTCTTATAAGATTTGACCGCCATAACCACAACACCAGGGGGAGCTCCACAAACCACGTTAAACCCTGATTCCGATCCAACAAAGGTCTTAACTCATTCTCTTTCTATGCCACATCAATGTGGAATGCACTCCCAACAGGTGTAAAAGTAAGTGCATCTCTATCCTCCTTCAAAACCGCTCTAAAACAACACCTCCAGTCAACTTCAACCCTTTACTAATACATTCCTCCATTCACACCCCATCTACCCGGATTGTAAATAACCTAATGTAAATAATCAAATGTATTTCTAATGTATATACTTGTTCTTATGCTATTTTAACTCACTATGTTCTCTGCTCGCTGTACATATCCTACTAAGTAAGACCTACACCAGGGGTCGGGAACCTTTTTGGCTGAGAGAGCCATGAAAGCCAAATATTTTAAAATGTATTTCCGTAAGAGCCATATAACATTATTAACACCGAATACAACTGTCAGGTTCAAAAACTGATGACATCTATTAAACAGACAAGAAGCAAGGAATTAAACAGAGACAGGAATCAATTTAGCTCAATGAGGAGAGAAACCCGTAGACCTGTACACATGTACAATTCTACGCCTCCTCGTTCATTTGGACTTTCCCAGATTACAACAACTAACTGTGTGCATCTCCTATTCTTTTTAATGACATTGTTATTCTGAAGTTAGCTATACTTTTGACCATTAATGCGACTTCTTGAACAAGTGCGTTAGAAACGGATAGATGGATTAAAATGCATGGGAATGTTTTATATTTTGAAGAATATTTTTAACACTGTGATTACCAGCGGAATTATTAAATACTTATCCTGGTAAGCAACGTCAGCTAAGATTTATCTGAGCGCCATGTGCGATCATCAAAAGAGCCACATCTGGCTCGAGAGCCATAGGTTCCCTACCCCTGACCTACACTGTTTCAATGTCCATTTCTTTGTTGATGCAATTGTTGATGACTGAAGTACTGATATCAACCAAAGCTCCTCATCCCACCCCCCACACTGTAAATAATGTAAATAATTCAATATATATGCTCTGATGATTAACTTGTGTGATGACTGTATTATGCTGATAGTATATATTTGTACCATGAATTGATTAACGTGGACCCCGACTTAAACAAGTTGAAAAACGTATTCGGGTGTTACCATTTAGTGGTCAATTGTACAGAATATGTACCGAACTGTGCAATCTACAAATAAAAGTTTCAATCAATCAATGAGAAGAGTGTCAACTGTTTGGAGGTTTATATCAAAAGTGACTGAGCTGCCGGTTACTGTTGCACTTACCATTCATCAAGACGTAAATCATTCAACTAAGAAACACTTGCCACAACATGGTGCAAGGCTGCGTGATCCATGTTTATAAGCAAACATGTTTAGATCTGTCCACAGACATTTCAACTCCAAACATACTTTATGGAGGTAATGAAAACAAGTCTCACGGATCCCACCACCCCTCTTCTTACCGTGAAATAGGCTACAGTCGTCTTTGTGACGTCTGGATTTATGGCCTGGTAATTCCCCCTCTGGAGTAATTTGGCTGGTACATCTGCAGCTTAGCAGCATTCCAGCAGGGCTCCTCTGTGCTGTGAAGTCAAAAGATGACTGATTGATTGATTGTATTACTCACTTATAGCATGGCTTTAGCAAACTATTGCAGGAAACCTAATGTGATCCAAACATTGCAGACTGAAGTGCACTTCATGTTCTATCAAACAGGGAGCAATGTTTCTTCTGCTGTGATGACCACACATCCTAACTCCAAAGCTGACAGAAACAATATAAGTTGTGATATGGTAAATGGGTTGTACTTGTAAAGAATTTTTCTACCTTTTTTAAGGATCTCAAAGCGCTTTTATACTATTTCCACATTCACCCACACATTCACACTGATGGTGGGAGCTGCCATGCACGGCGCTAACCAGGACACATCAGGAGCAAGGGTGATGGGTCTTGCTCAGGGACACAATGGACGTGACTAAGATGGTAGAAGGTGGGGATTGAACCAGTAACCCTCAGATTGCTGGCACGGCCACTCTCCCAACTTCGCCACGCCGTGTCCTAATGCAGTGGTTCTCAAATGGTGGTGCGCGTACCCCTGCGGGTACTTGAAGGTATGCCAAGGGGTACGTGGGATTTTTTTAATATATTCTAAAAATAGCAAGAATTCAAAAATCCTTTATAAATATATTTATTGAATAATATTTCAAGAAAATATGAATTTAACTTCATAAACTGTGAAAAGAAATGCAACAATGCAATATTCAGTGTTGACAGCTAGGTTCCATAAATATTGATGTTAAAGACTTCTTTTTTTTGTGAAGAAATGTTTAGAATTAAGTTCATGAATCCAGATGGATCTCTATTACAATCCCCAAAGAGGGCACTTTAAGTTGATGATTACTTCTATGTGTAGAAATCTTTATTTATAATTGAATTACTTGTTTATTTTTCAACAAGTTTTTAGTTATTTTAGCCTGAATACTGTGCATTCTTAACACTGTTGAAAGTGAAAAAACCTTCAGTCACAAAGTGTATTTTTATAATATTAGACAATAACAATAGATGATAATGAGGTCAGGCTGTAATGTTGATTTTGTCCAGCCTGATAACTCGCAATAATCATCAAAAATGTTAAAAATGGTGTATGATTCCGTTTTTGTCTAAAAATTGTGCCAACATGTAGAATGTAATCCCTTTTTATACAATAGTCACATGATTTATTTTTACATTTTCAGTTACTCCTTTTACTCTATGAACCAATAACAATAAATTATTATTCATCCCAACAGCAGAAGCATGCATGACAATAATAAAAATATCAGGATATGTATAATTGTTAAAACCTTACTAGATTATTGCTTGAATCTGTATTTTTGAATTACACTTTTATGTCAAATTTTGCTTCATTATTTACAAATTTATTTTGAATCCCTCTAATTATCCATCCATAATTTTCCCTCCCAAGGTCGCAGGAAGCTGGAGCTTATCCCATCTAGGGATAGGCGCATTGGCAACACGTAATTGCCCGTCTAATTATGTTAACTTATTTCATTTTCTTATTATCATTTTAAACTACCGGTATTCTTATTTTTTAATTTTTCATATATAATTACTATTGTTGATAATACAAATTTTATTTTTGTATGATTGTTATTTAAATATTAATTGTTTTTAACCCATTTCATTCTTATTTCGTTGGGACATTCTAGTCATACACCAGCAAAAATAAAAAGATAATACAAACAATGGATAGTCTTATGCGTAATATTTTAAAAGAACATTTATCGTTTCCTTGCAAAATGTTTTTGGTTTCCCCCTTAAAAAAAACATTTAAAACAAAATCTTAATACATTTTATTTGAGAACATCAAGTATTGTATTTTCATGACTATTTTCTTTGTAGATTGTCACTGAAGGCATCAAAACTACTGTATAAATGAACACATGTGGCGTTATGTACTTAACAAATAAAAGGTTAAATAACTGAAAAGATGTTTAATTTATGTAATATATATATATATATATATATATATATATATATATATATATATATACACTTATATATATATATATATATATATATATATATATCTTAATAAGATTATCCAGAGAATAGTGCTCGATACCATGGTAGAGCGCAATATATGTATGTATGTGTGGGAAAAAAATCACAAGACTAATATATGTATGTATATATATATGTGATGAGTTCATGCAAACTTGTGTCTTTAACTGTAGTTTTTTTTTGGCCTTGTGGTTAGAGTGTCCGCCCTGAGACTGGAAGGTCGTGAGTTCAAACCCCGGCCGAGTCATACCAAAGACTATAAAAATGGGACAAGTCGCCTCCCTGCTTGGCACTCAGCATCAAGGGTTGGAATTGAGGGTTAATTCACCGAAATTAATCCCGAGCGCAGCCACCGCTGCTGCTCACTGCTCCCCTCACCTCCCAACATGAGGATGGGTCAAAGGCAGAGGATAATTCCACAACACCTAGTGTCTGTGTGACTATCGTTGGACTTTAAATTTTTAACTTCAATTAATCAGTCCAACAAAACATCCATTCATCAATTTTCTACCGCTTGCCCCGTTCGGGGTCGCGGGGGGGGGGGGGGGGGGGGGGGCTATCTCAGCTGCATTCGCAGGGCCAACACAGATAGACAGACAACATTCACACTCACATTCACACACTAGGGCCAATTTAGTGTTGCCAATCAACCTATCCTCCGGTGCATGTTTTTGGAGGTGGGAAGAAGCTGGAGTACCCGGAGGGAACCCACGCAGTCCCGGGGAGAACATGCAAACTCCACACAGAAAGAACCCGAGCCCGGGATTGAACCCAGGACAATACACAATAATACCATAAAAATACAATTCCAAAACCAAACCCGACCCAGCAACATTCAGAATTGCAATCAACAGAGCATTTGAGAGGACACACAGACATGACACAAAATAATCCAAAAGTAGTCAAACAAAAGTGACTATCAACAACAGTATTCTCAATATTATTGAGAATTCCAACATAGCAGTAATTAGAAATCCCTCATTTACATTATCATCACAGCCATTGATAAAAAATATAATAAAATAATAAAAACATTTAAAAAATAAACAAAAGCGTCACAGTGGCTTATACACTTGCATCGCATCTTGTAAGTGTCCAATATTTTCCGCAAAGATAAAATAAGTCATATTTTACAGGTTCATTTTGAAGTAAAATTAATTTCAAATAATGAATCCCATATTCAAATATATGACTCATTATTATCTGAACTAAAGGTTAACTGTAGCTGTTGACCATACAACAATGTTATGACTACTTCCACCGTCTAACTGCAAGAGTTGAACTCATTTATGTTGATAGTTGTTTAGTGCATTTGTTTCTTTACGGAATGGTCATGATGTACACTCGTCTAAATGAGTTGGCGTCCGTGCCGTCTGTCCTTCTACTCTTGTCACCTGTCTGTTCACCTGACACCAGACGAGTGGCCGCTATCAGAGAAACAATAGCTTCCACATAGAAGCAACTAAGGGTCGGTGGCACGTCTGACACCTAATTTATGTCGAGCACCTATTTGGATGAGCTAACTATGCAACAAAAGAGTCCTGTGTTGGGGGATTGGGTGGGGTCTAACACTCTGAAGAGCGAACCATGACATCTGGCCCTCGGTCCATCCACCAAGTTCATGCCAGCTGACTAAATAGGACAGGATAAGTAGGTTTTTCTTGAAAAAAAACACCTCTTCCATCTGCTGAATTTCTCCCCAAACAAGTTTGTCAGTAACTACCTGAGGCCATCTCAGCCACAGACGCGTGCAGAATGACACTGATCCCTCTGCTATGACGCCCATCCATATTTAAAAAGGCGTGCAGCTGACCTTTTAAAGGGCACCGTGGCATGTTTAGGCTCTCGGAATCTTACGCAACACATTTGTCGGATATTTCCTCAAATTACAGCAATATGATATAATGCACGCGCAGCTCAGAAGGAAGGCACTCGGGTGACACGTGCCAATGCCACAAGCTGCCACCTTTGTCATCTGATCCAGCAATGAATGACTAAGGATGACAATGAGTGTGCCAATTAGTTTATCAATACAACAGGTGACAGCTACGTAAAGCCCTATTACAACTTATCTTCCAAGGCAGAGGATGAAATATTCATCATGACGCAGGTTGTTAGTGTGAGCGTCTATTTTTTGCCTCATTTTAAATCATCTACAAGACTTGTCAGTGCACTTACAGTGGGGGAAAAAAGTATTTGTCCAGCCAACGATTGTGCAAGTTGTCCCACTTAAAATGATGACAGAGGTCTGTAATTTTCATCATAGGTACACTTCAACTGTGAGAGACAGAATGTGAAAAAAAATCCAGGAATTCACATTGTAGGATTTTCAAAGAATTTATTTGTAAATTATGGTGGAAAATAAGTATTTGGTCAACCATTCAAAGCTCTCACTGATGGAAGGAGGTTTTGGCTCAAAATCTCATGATACGTGGCCCCATTCATTCTTTCCTTAACACGGATCAATCGTCCTGTCCCCTTAGCAGAAAAACAGCCCCAAAGCATGATGTTTCCACCCCCATGCTTCACAGTAGGTATGGTGTTCTTGGGATGCAACGCAGTATTCTTCTTCCTCCAAACACGACGGGTTGAGTTTATACCAAAATGGATACATGGATGATACAGCAGAGGATTGGGAAAATAACATGTGGTCGGATGAAACCAAAACAGAACTTTTTGGTATAAACTCAACTCGTCGTGTTTGGAGGAAGAAGAATACTTAGTTGCATCCTAAGAACACCATACCTACATCATGCTTCGGGGCTGTTTTTCTGCTAAGGGGACAGGACGATTGATCCGTTAAGGAAAGAATGAATGGGGCCATTTATCGTGAGATTTTGAGCCAAAACCTCCTTCCATCAGTGAGAGCTTTGAATAGTAGACCAAATACTTATTTTCCACCATAATTTATAAATAGATTCTTTAAAATTCCTACAATGTGAATTCCTGGATTTTTTTTCACATTGTCTCTCACAGTTGAAGTGTACCTATGATGAAAATTACAGACCTCTGTCATCATTTTAAGTGGGACAACTTGCACTATCAGTGGCTGACTAAATACTTTTTTGCCCTACTGTATGTCTTCCTGGTTTCCTCAGGTAACATTTGTTTCTGCAGCAGCTGCCATACTTTAATAATTGGGGTAACAGGAGAGAGGGCACGGTTTTAACCTGCTAGGTGGCGAGCAAAGCCGGCGACAAAAGCGTAAGACGATAAACAACACAAGTGTTTTCCGTCACTTTTCTACGGCACGGGCTCGTTATACACATAGGCAAATGAGAGGGGGGGGGGGGGGGGTTAAAAAGCATTTACAATGCGGGGCCTCAGCAGTAGAGGCATGGGAATTCCTCAAGAACAAAATGAAGAGCCTGCTCATGGAAAGGAGAGATACGTTATTGACAAAAAACATGATTAAAAAAAGCTAATAGTCATTTAATTACCAGCGTAATGGGGATGAATCCCTATAAGATAAAAAGACACTTGGAAGAAATGCATACATTTGCTGTACAATTAATCACTAAATACAGAATGTTATGCATAGTTTAATGATTTGTTTTGTATTTGAAATAGAGCTGAATCCCAATAAAAATTGTGCATTAATCATGTATCCAATCAGAAATACTTTAATAATCCCCGAGGGGAGATTATTTTTTTTCAGCACAATCCCATTCAAGAGCAGACAAACATTGCAGGGAGACCGAACAGGATCGCTGACGGGTCTGCCAACTTTCGGCGCACCTTATAAAAAAGGTGAGAAACAGGTAAACGCTGGGGGATTGGTGGGGGGAAAAAATTCAGTCTGAGGCCCTGTTTACAATAAACTGGATAATTTTATCCAGGGTTAATAACACCTAACCTTGTTGTCCACACACAACAATGCCACCGTTTAAGACTCCTGGCCCCCTCCGTCCGCGGGCGCAATGCCACTTAGTACGCATGTGCAAAAAACATTTTTAAATCCACCGGAGCGTCCATGTGCTCCAAACTCTGCAGTAGGTGACTTTACTTCACTGTGAAGTTATTATTTAAAAGATCTATATTGTAAATAGTTTGCTTTGCATTTTCAATTTGTTTGCTCTGTTTTGTGTGCAGGATTGTTAAATTAAAATGTATCTCCTTTGAACAATATCCAATGGTGTGGTATTTCAATTAACTAGAATCCAGTGTGCTGTGGGGCCCTATTGTAGATGTGTTGTATCCGAAATAGCTGCAATCACCTGTTGCCTTTTCTTAAGGTATTGATTTGTGATTTCCGAAAGCACCTGTACACATAGAAGGAGAAACACGAGCATGTCTGAATGATTCAACTCCATCTTTGTTATGAAGCTGACTATGGCGCGTTCTTTAAGAGGTCTCTTCCTGTGTGGGCGGGGTCTTTCTGGCCTCACTTCCTGTCCAAACTCACTTTGTAAATGATTAATGAGCCCATACTAAGCTAAGTGCCGGAGATTCAAGAATCACACGGCTGACTTACCCGTGTAAACATTTTCCTGAGGTGGGGGACCTGAAACGCTGGTTTAGTGTGGCTGAAACGAGGCTTAGGCTAAATGATTATTCTTTAAAGGGTTAAACGACTTAGTGTAGTCATGGCCTAAGCCTGCGCCCTGGAGAGGGGGTCCAGAAAAAAAAAAAAACAACATATACCCAGTGGTGGCCTCTGCGGTTTTCCAAGCCACCGTCTGCTAGGGTGGGGGGAGCATGGCCAGAGACAGAAGCAGACCCAACAAAGCAACCAAGAGAGCCGACTTCACCCTCGGCCGCCCACTAACTCACATTTTATTTCGATTGCACATGCTCTTTTACTTTAACCGCACATTGTTACCTGGAAGGTGGCATGGAGTCGGTGCAAAGATTAGTAAGGAGTCAATGACGGGTGAGCTCACTGGTAAATTTCAGTGTAGAAAAAAACTGTTTCAAAATTTTAGCCAAATAAATGAATATTTTTAAAAATTGTGTATAAAATTGTCAATACAATTGCATTTACAGTAGGTCAAAATATTGTTGTCTTTTTTTTAACATTTAATTTAAATACAAACAAGTATTTCAATGCAAATATTCGATCCATGTTCTTTCATTTATCCTAGGTCTGTTTTTTCGGGGAGACCCAGACTTCTCGGTCTCAGGACATCTGTTGCAGGTCCACTGGAGAAACACAGAGGTGTTCGCAGGCCAGCTGTAAGACATAATCCCGCCAATGTCCAAGGGTAACCCAGGTCCCCTTCCGGCTTAGACATGCCTGGAACACCTTACCGACAATATGTCTTAGAGGCATCTGGACAAGATTCCCACCTCAAATGGTTCCTCTGGAAATGAAGAACAGCTCCTCAAGGATGATCGAGCTCCCCGCTCGGTCATTTTAGTCACCCAACCACCCTGCAAATGAGGGCATTCAATTCGGCCGCGTGTACCCGTGATTTTGCTCTTTCAGTCACTTCCCAAAACTGGTGAACATAGGTAGGGGTATGGATAGTAGATAGTAAATGTCTAACTGTTCTTCCAGCCAATTGGCCGTTTTCTACCTCAATAACTTTTTCAGGAACTTTCCCACTTACTTTAAGTTATCCCCCGTGTTTCCACCAAAAACTACCTTGGTCGATGTACAAACCCCGTTTCCATATTAGTTGGGAAAATGTGTTGGATGTAAATATAAACGGAATACAATGATTTGCAAATCTATTTCAACCCATATTCAATTGAATGTACTACAAAGACAAGATATTTTATTTTCAAACTCATAAACTTTTTACTTTCCAATTAATAATTAACTTAGAATTTCATGGCTGCAACACGTGCCAAAGTAGTTGGGAAATGGCATGTTCACCACCGTGTTACATCACCTTTACTTTTAACAACACTCAATAAACGTTTGGGAACTGAGGAAACTAATTGTTGAAGCTTTGAAAGTGGAATTCTTTCCCTTTCTTGTTTTATGTAGAGCTTCAGTCGTTCAACAGTTCAGGGTCTCCGCTGTCGTATTTTAGGCTTCTAATGTGTCACACATTTTCGATGGGAGACAGGTCTGGACTGCAGGCGGGCCAGGAAAGTACGAAGCCACGCTGTTGTAACACGTGCTGAATGTGGCTTGGCATTGTCTTGCTGAAATAAACAGGGTCGTCCATGAAAAAGACGGCGCTTAGATGGCAGCATATATTGTTCCAAAACCTGTATGTACCTTTCAGTATTAATGGTGCCTTCACAGATGTGTAAGTTACCCACGCCTTCGGCACTAATGCACCCCCATACCATCACAGATGCTGGCTTTTGAACTTTGCGTCGATAACAGTCTGGATGGTTATTTTCGCCTTTGGTCCGGATGACACGATGTCAAATATTTCCAAAAACAATTTGCAATGTGGACTCGTCAGACCACAGAACACTTTTCCACTTTGCATCAGTCCATCTAAGATGATCTCGGGCCCAGAGAAGCCAGCGGCGTTTCTGGATGTTGTTGATAAATGCTTTTCGCTTTAGTAGAGCTTTATCTTGCACTTACAGATGTAGCAACAAACTGTATTTAGTGACAGTAGTTTTCTGAAATGTTCCTGAGCCCATGTGGTGATATCCTTTAGAGATTGATGTCAGTTTTTTATACAGTGCCGTCTGAGGGATCGAAGGTCACGGTCATTCAATGTTGGTTTCTGGCCATGCCGCTTACGTGGAGTGATTTCTCCAGATTCTCTGAACTTTTCAATGATAGTATGGACCGTAGATGTTGAAATCCCTGTATTTCTTGCAATTGCACTTTGAGAAATGTTGTTCTTAAACTGTTTGACAATTTGCTCACGCAGTTGTGAACAAAGGGGTGTACCTCGCCCCATCCTTTCTTGTGAAAGACTGAGCATTTTTTGGGAAGCTGTTTTTATACCCAATCATGGCACCCACCTATTCCCAAATAGCCTGCACTCCTGTGGGATGTTCTAAATAAATGTTTGATGAGCATTTCTCATCTTTATCAGTATTTATTGCCACTTTTCTCAACTTCTTTGTCACGTGTTGCTGCCATCAAATTCTAAAGTTAATGATTATTTGCAAAAAAAAAAAAAAATGTTTATCAGTTTGAACATCAAATATGTTGTCTTTGTAGCATATTCAACTGAATATGGGTTGAAAATGATTTGCAAATCATTGCATTCCGTTTATATTTACATCTAATACAATTTCCCAACTCATATGGAAACGGGGTTTGTAGTTCTTCTGGAATCTTTTGGAGTTCCTCCTAGCTATTTGTGACTTTTCAAAGCTACCCTGAACATTCTCAGGGGCGGGCTCTGCTGTCGCTTATTTGTTGAACAATGTTGGGGGCGTTCCTAAAACGTATATTTTTCAAACACACGACCGCCAGTACAGAGTATACGAGGATGACTTGATTATTTCTTGTGTATTTCTATTACAACAAAACGTGACAATGAAAAGAAATTTAAAAAAGTATACTTCATTGCAGTGTTTTTACTCAGCTTTAGTCTTTAAACTGTATGCAGTTTAATGTTATTATTTTTACAAACTTCATTTCGATTCACAAAGCTATGAGAAGTGTAAGGGCTCTTTTAAACATACTGTATTTACAGAGGAGTATGAAGCTGGTCTCGAAGCAACAACCTCACGTGCTTACTCTTCTGACTTTGTAGTGTAAATGTGAAATAAAGGAGGTAGTACACAAGTGGAGTGAAGGTAAATGGCTCAAATTATAAACTATTTACCTAATTACATGTTGTAAAATCAGTCAGTGACACTCTGTGTAGTTATTAGCCTCAACCCGTGTAAATAGAATGCTAATGCTAATAGGCTAACGCTAACGCCTATGTGTTGGTGTTGTCGGCATGATATGAACCCTGAAATTTACTACTTATATATTATTTAAAGCGGAAATGGACCATAAGGAACCACCCGACCCTCATTAATTCATCATTTACTGAGAAGACGACTTTCTGAGTGTTGGACATTGCGGACTAAGGCCTGACTTTTCATTAACAATTTGGTACACTTTATTTTTTAAGTCATATGGTTTTGTATATTATTGCTTTGTATTTAATTTACTTGCTTTTTAGTGAAATAACTATGACCTAATATTGTCTTTTTATTTGCATGGTATGAGTGTAGAAATATGGTAAAGCACTCGGAGTCAACTACCCTGAACTGTAAAATGTGGCGGAAACACAAACCACACACTTCTACAGGAACCTCTAGTTCCAGGAACTACAGGTGGAAAAGGGCCTACTACTGCAGAAGCTGCACCGTTTCACCTGTCGATATCACGCTCCCTCATTCCCTCGCTCATGTACAAGATCCTGAGCTACTCCTCCTCTGCTCCCTAACCAATGGCTGCAATCCGCCTTAAGCCAGCTGAGAACTATGGCCTTGGTTTTGAAGGTGCCAAGTCTCCTCTCAGAAGCTTCACACTCAACTATGAACCGCCTCAGCAAGCGCTGGAGGTCACGGCTTTGTGAGGCCATCTGAACCATATCATCCGCAGATAGCAGAGATGAGATCTTAAGGCTCTCAAACTGAACACCCTCAATGCCTTTTCTGTCAATAAAAAGTATGAACAGAACCAGTATAGAAGGGCAGCCTTGGCCTAGTCCAATGTTCACAGTGAACGTGCTCAACTTACTGCTGGACGAAAACTGTACCACCTGTAGCTGAGGTTTGACTAACGGTCTTGCCCTTCCCTCCAGTACTTTGTAATAGACTTTCACAGGGAGGCTGAGGAGTGTGATCCTCTTGTAGTGCCAATACCCTCTGGTGACGTTCCTTGAAAAGTGGGACCACGACATCAATCCACATGTACTGGTCCCGACTTCTGTGCAATGTTTTAGAGATGGGTCATCTAAAACAGTCCTATAACATCCAGGGTCTTTAGGAATTAAGGGATAAACTCGCCTTGCCACTGAGGAGTTTATGGACCACTTCAGCAATGTCAGCCACAATGATGGACACATCTGCATTTGTATCCTCAGAATCTGCATCTCCTAAAGAAAGTGTGTCAATTGGGTTGAGAAGGGTCTTAAAGTATTGTTCAAACATGATCAGGATATTATGGCCAAACCGTGGTTAGCACAGAAGTCTGATAACATAGCACCGCAGAGGTTTAATTTGGGTAGGCTATTCCTCCCAATCGCACCCAGCAAGGTCATACCGTTGTTGCCAACATGGGCATACAAAACTCCAAGAAGAACTACAGAATCTTCAGTAGGGATGCTCTCCAGCAACCACAAGATAGACTCCAGGTCCAAATGCACCGAGAACAGTCAGGACCTGCTCCTGACAATTGGAATCACAATTAATAAAAAAATTTAAAGTGTGATGAATCAAATTTGGAAAATGAACAGTTTGACAGGAATGACACAAAAGAAAGAGCAGTGAGTCAGCAGAATTTTGAGTGAGTTTATTCAGAAGGACAATACAGTCTTGATTGTGCCTTTTAAGCAATATTCAAATTACCCTTGGAATTCAATTACAACATGATTAGTAACATGTTCTTTGCATTCGTTTAATCATCAAACACATGTAAGCATTATTTAGTTTGAGTGTTTTTATTGGCACTTGACATAGTCATCATGTCTGAATTATACCTTAAACATAATCAAATCCTCCTTGCACGAAAGTCAACCTTGCTCCCAAATATTCTGGTTTAAAAACCTCAAACTGGCCACAGAAGGCAAATATTAATGTAATATAAGTCAGTCAACTTCCAACCTTTCAAGAAGGAACATTTACTAGTACTTACTTGAGAAAATTAATGGGAAATATGACGGTGAATAGTAAAAAATTGTTGATGATAAACATGCAGATGTGATGACAGCACACTGATTAAATAGTTGGGTCATTTACACTTCAAGGCATGTGAATGAACTAAACGGAAGACCTTAAATACATAAGAACCCTGAAGTACCATTTGATGAACTCATCTATTTATGTGCGTAACTGTAATGGTTTGTCAAAGACGGTCATATTTCATTCTTGAACTGTAATGCATTATAAACATTGTTAAGCAATGTGGCGCAAGAATACTGCAAGAAAATAATTATGGGAATGATCAGAAGCTTTACATTACCTTGTGGGATATATTCACACGCAATGATTCCACACAACAATCAGACAGACGGCCATAACCATATTTTGTAGGGAATATTACCTTCAAGCGTATTCAGTGCTTTGCATATTCAAACAGCAGCATTGACTGAACGATAAACATTATGCAAAGAGGCAGCAAAGAAGTATAATGAGGATAGTCACTTCCCTTTCACTTTTGTGCTTGAAAAATGATTTGAAAATGCTTTTCGTTTTAGATTTACATGTTGCTGTCTGACAAATACCAAAGCACCAAATTATCTGACAACATAATGCAAATGTTGCAATGAAGCTAAAAGACAACACAAAAACCACAGTTATTTCCACAAATCACTCATCTTTTTTGTGTTTGTGTAAATTAAATCTCCTTAGGGTGGAAATATGTTAAATGCATCTCATCTTTAATATTACTAGTTCATCATTTTAGTAAGATATGCTCCACTCTGCAGGCACCTAGTGGGAATGAGCATAAATTATATGGTGTTTTATATCACGCTGATAGAACTCTATTGATTTATTAGGCCTACAAAACCATATTTGGCTGTGAAAGCGCCCTATTTGGAGAACAATGTCAGTTCCGGAGCATCAAGTTTCCGTCTCCAGATCTATAATAAAAATGTGCACTTGTAAATCGCCAAAGAAAATATTTTCAAGCCCAACAACAAAGATAGACTATTATTTCAACGAGCGTTTCATTCTAATCATACCTGTCAACATATGCACTTGTAAATAAGGAACATTTGTGAAAAAAGAGAAATTCTGATCTTTTTCACTATCATTTCCATTACAATCTACTTCTGCCTGCCTACTGCTGGCCCATGTGTTGCACTGTTTCCCTCTTACATTGCTGCTCTACCTTTTTTTTTTTTTAAATAAAAATTTACAAGAAACGACATAAACAGTAGGTGAACATTTTGAGGGTAGACAAGGATGGTTACCAACCAACATAAGTTACTTTTAAACAGCTACCAAGTACACTTTGAAAAAATAGTAGGTCAAGAATGTAACGCCAGTAAGGTCACACTTAAGCACATGTTAGAAGGCAATCAGTGATCATTTTCCAGAAAGGAAAAACAAATTTTTATCTACATAAGTAGTACAGTATTCATGCAAAAATGGACTAATCTACTCACAAAATGCTCCTTCATTACACCTGGAGTATAAACATGCAACATAGTTGTAAGCGTCTTCTTTGCCTGTCCAACAGTTGTGGAGGTAAAAAAAAACAAATTTATTAGATTAAATTATTTCTTTGGAACGGTGACATAACAGAAAAGCAAGGAAGGGTCAATGACGTTGTTGGTTTGACATCTTTACACATGAAACAATCTTGGATTCCAACCAAAATACATTCTCGAGAAAAAAGTTTGGCTTTAGGTACAAAACCACGTACCTTCTTGCAAAAATAACTACTTGATGGCAGCAAGGGTAATTAATCAAGTGATTTCCCTGATCATTTTGTATCATAAAGGGCAAAGTGGTTGAACAGGTATCAGGAATGATGATACTATTTATAGCAGAGAGTTAATAAACTGCACATATGTAACTTTGGATGTAAGAGAGTCACATTAGGAATAACACAGGCTTTAACACTGTAGGATGCAGCTGATTTCTCTCAAAAGAATAAAAAGCAAACCTAAAGATAACTTTTCAACACGTAGCACAGATGATTTAAGAAAATATGGTAAGATAACTGTTTTGTTAATGTCAGTACCAGCAGTGTGATTCAACAGCTGCTTTTTGCACCTCACTCACATCAAGATGAGTCACAAAGTCAAACAAGTTCATATTAATAATTTAGTGTTAACAGACTATGTAGGAAATCCATGATTAAAATAAATGATTTGCTTTGGACTCTTCTAATGAGACAAAAAGAAAGAAAAGTGCTGTCACACACTGTACTACAGTACTTTCCAAAAAAAGAAGCATTTAAATGCAAAAAGATTCATCATTCATATTGCCACATCACTTCTTATAGCAGGCATTTTGTACCAATGTTAAAACAGCAGTGTCATTGACAAGGTCAGGGTAGGCAGATACAGTAGCAATCCACCTAAGCAATATATACAATTAGTATTCAAATGTAACAGAGCTGTGTCAGCATCTAGTAAGTAAAGTAAAAGGTAAACTATGGTAGGTAACATGAATACAATCACATCAGTAAGTTGCACTGAATTGGAGATGAAAGCAGGTAAAAATATAACAAACTGAATTGTATATACATTAGAATAATGGAAATGGTAAGATGAACTCAAAAACATGCTAAAAGAGAAAACAAGTTTACCAGCATAATATAAAGCAAGATGCAAAAAGATGATTATTGCACTTCATATAAGTAAAATCATTCCCCACAACAAAAGAGAGATAATGGTCGTGAATGATAGTCGTCACACTTAAAAGTAAACAACCCTGGAATTAAGGCTAGGAATGTTAAAATTGTTCATTTAAAATAGGCAAAAATGACGAGGAAGCAACTCTGGAGTAAACGGTTACCGTCTGGACTAAATGTGGCGGATTTAAGACGTGCGCTACAGCGTAAACGCAAATGTTACATACTCATTCATCACAATCACCTGTTAATAAACAATATTAACTTGTTTTATACAGCATCTAGTAAACACAGATTTGGCTTTTTTCATACTTGAAGAGATTCTAGGAAAATGATATAGGCTAAGTCTGCAACAAGTGCAAACAACAAAACTTAATTGGAGCCATGTGCTATGTGTTCAATTAAGTCATTATAAGTATCTCAAATGCATATAGCATTGGTAGCTTTAAACAATTTATAACTGGAAATATCTGATTTGAAGAAGGAACCATGAGCACAGTATAATAGTTTCATTTAAGTTGATCAAGCCTAATTCACCACAAGATGCACAACCGACTGCCAAAGTATATTGCCTGTGTCGCTCCTTCATCTACTTCTTACCCATTTTACCAGCCTTTTTCTTGGGTTCATAGGGTGTTCGCAGTATGCTTGGCGTCTCCTCCATGACACGTACCAGCAGGTCATCTATGTAATCTTCCAGCTCCCTGATATGGGCATCTTTCTTTTTTACCACTTCTTTATGCTTGATAAGTTCCTGCACCACTTCTTCAAAAGACATGTTTCTATAGGGTGCCATATTTGCTTGTGTTGTTGCCTGGAAAGAAGGGAAAATACACAAATTGCTTAATTTCCCCTAAAAGGTGTCTCACCTGTTCTGCTACGTGCAAAGAGACATTGATTAATATATCTTTAGAGCATGAGACTACCTTTTAAGTGCTGGACAAATAGATCACAGTGAGGTGACAAATTGTGTTGAGTGTTGCTAATAAAGGCCAGTTGGAACACATTAAGATAGTAGACTTAGAAGTGACATGTCAATGAATTGTATGGATGGAAACCCTGACCTGCAGTGACTCTTACTGCAGAAGTTCAGCTCCAGTTCAGTGATGGTCTCAATGAGAGTGGTTATTTGTCTAGAGCCCTGTGATTGCCTGGTGACCAGTTCAAGGTGTAGTGAACTGTAACTGTGAAATGTAAATAAAAACTCCTTTCCTCTACTCATTTAGCCACAAAACCATATTGTACTTTTTTAACAATTTTGCAAAACCACCAGCTCTAACGACATGATTTGTTGGCTCACATATTTTCTTACCCTTTTTGCTCAAATGAGACCATACTATTTCACCGGCATAGACATTCTATGCAAGGATCTTATTGCATGAGAACCACAGTAGCTGTAATCATTTTTAATGAGGGAGCACTTTATCACCTTAATGCTGAATATCCTCCCCTAAATCGATAGCGTGGCAAATGGTTGACTGTTTAAAATACCACAGTTATCATCCTGCACTCCCATGCCTCGACTACTGAGTATAGACAATGCAGAAGGGCACTGTGTTGAACTGTTCGCCAGGTGCCTTATCACTTTTAGGAGCACAAAGGCTACTGAGGAGTGGGCGGGTGCAGGGTAAAAGTAACGATACTGACTTGCAAAGAAACAAAAATGCAATTAAAATACCACACTTGGCCATCTAAAACAATGACATTATGTTTAAAAAGCGTGACATCATTAGGCCAATTAATCAAACATTCAGAGTCAATAACGCTAACATTAAGGTTTAATGCATTTAAAACTCTGACATTACTATGACGCATCAGGTAAATCTTTCACTTGGCTCCTTTTTAGTGTGCGACTTGTGCTGCTGATCTAAATAGCACAATGGACAAATATGTGTCTATTCACTTCATCAAGGGATGCAAAGTGAAATAATGACAGTTGTATGGAGTTGGGTTTGATTGAAAGCAGCTGTGAATAACTATTGACTATCTAAATTTGTATACAAACCTTGTAAATGGACATTACATTCTTATGTCACTAAATGAAGTATGATTAATGATGTTACTTAAATATGTTTTTCTCATTCGCAAAAATATATCTACTGAGGCAGACTCACTAAAGTACTTATGTTATCTACCTAATGTTGTGTACTCATTACTGACTGATAAAACATACACAAATTGTTTTAATCTACAAAATCCAAAACCAGTGAGGTTAGCACGTTGTGTAAATTGTAAATAAAAACAGAATACAATGATTTGCAAATAAATTTCAACCTATGTTCAATTGAATAGACTGAAAAGACAAGATACTTAACGTTGGAACTGGACAATGTTATTTTTTGCAAATCTTAGCTGATTTGGAATTTGATGCTGGCAACATGTTACAAAAAAGCTGACACAAGAAGCAAAAAAGACTGAGAAAGTTGAGGAATGCCCATCAAACACTTATTTGGAAAATCCCACAGGTGAACAGGCTAATTGGGATCAGGTGGGTGCCATGATTGGATATAAAAGCAGCTTCCACTAAATGCTCAGTCATTGACAAACAAGGATGGGGCGAGTGTCACCACTTTGTGAATAAATAAGTGAGCAAATTGTCAAACAGTTTAAGAACAACATTTCTCAACGAGCTTCTGCAAGGATTTTAGGGATTTCATCATTAACGGTCCGTAATATCATCAAAAGGTTTAGAGCAGAGGTCTCAAACTCAATTCACCTGAGAGCCACTGGATGCAGAATCTGGGTGAGGCTGGGCCGCGAGAAAAGATTTCTTAGAAAAAAAAAATGTTTGCATACTCCTCAGCGTGTCTAGTTGTATAATGGCGTTTCAAATTGTATTCCTTGTGCACCGCAACTTTCTCTGTGCAAATACGATACTTCGGGGTACCCCTGTGCTCAACAAAGAAATATTGCATCTCCCACTTTTCTTGGAATTGTCTTTGCTCATCACAAACCTTACTCTTCACTGCAGGCTTTGAAAAAGACATGTTTGGGGTTGTGGAATATAATTGTATTTAGCCGACGCAAAGAGAATAATGTTACTTTCGCAAAGTGTGTCGTTCTGCTTTTCCTCCCTACAGGAACCAGGGGCGTCACCAGACAGATTTCACTGGGGCACGTGCCCCACTGTTGATCTGCAGTGCCCCAGTAAAAATTTCACCAATAAAAAAAAAACGCTTCAGTTTTAAGTCTACATAATATAGACAACAGTGCACATACTACTTAGTATGGTAATTGATTGCTACTGTATTCACTCCACCTAACAATGAGCACATGGCTAATTAATATGGTAATTTATTCACGTGTGGATCGAGGCTTCAGTTGAGAGAGAGAAAGAGAGAGGATGAGCATCACTGCTGAGGTAGGTAACGTTAGCCAACAACAATTTGTTAATTACATTATTTTGATTTTGATTTGACTCAAACTGTAACTCCTATATGGATTTAAGAAAGTTATTTGCCCGCAGCAGGGAAGAAGCAGCAGGAATGATAGATGTAAGTGAAGTCCTAGCTAGCTAGGCAACATCATTGTCTTAAGTTGATGCTAAGTTAGCAAACGTTATTCCTTGTATCAAGACAAACAGATTAATTTGCTGTACGTGCTGTCGGGGGAATTTCCAATGAACATGAAACATAATGTTGGTTATTGTCTGCTGGTTCTGCATCAATGATGCTTTAAAGTAAGCATGTGTGAGTTGAGTGCTTCTCAAATGGTTTATCTTCAGGAAGAATTTTTTTTTTTCCATATCAAGTCGTGAGCCAAATTTTTAAATCTTTCAAGTTTGGTGGCGACTTGTCCAGGGTGTACCCCGCCTTCCGCCCGATTGTAGCTGAGATAAGCGGTAGAAAATGGATGGATGGAAGTTTATTTCACAGAAAAATAGCTCAGTCGACTTGTCTTGTTAATCGGTGTGACTTTGACTAAAATAATCTTGTTTTGTCACCAGAAAAATGGCTACAGCTAAAGCATCTGGTTTTGTTTCCAGAAAAAAAAATTAACATTTCTGTATTGGTTTTCAGAAAGATGGCTGAAAATATTGAGTTTTGTTGCCGCATTTAGATTTAAAAATTTTTTATTTCCATGTCTGTCCTGAGTACTCCTCCAACTTGTTAGTCGGTTTGCCTTTTGTTAAAATACTCACTAATAGTCACAAGAAAAATGGCTAAAAATATCTGGTTTTGTTGCCACAATTAGAATTTTTTTTTTCATGCACACATCTGACTGCGACTCACTGAAAATGACACACAATCCACTTTTATGTCACGACCTACCAGTTGGGAACCACTGGTCAACTGTATAACAGTTACTGTAATATTTCCATGTCTGTCCAGAGTGATTGACCACTTTGCAAAAATGAAAACGAGACGTTACAGTTTACTTCTCAGAAAATGATTCCCTGAACAGACACACAACAGTTGTTCATTTATTCTACTACTGGGGCTTTATTGTTTTGTGTATGTTTTATAGTTTTCTGTATCTGAAATAGGATTAGCCACATTGCCATCAATGGAAATTAAATAATATAATAGAACCCAGAGAGGTAGGGGTGCTTTAATTTTTGTTTTACTTTTGTAGATGTTAAATTAGCAGATGATTACTGCAATAAATATTTCAAAAAGATTCATTGCTCTTCCTTTTTGCTTTTACCAGTAGCAGTTTAGAAGTCTGGAGTAAAAAAGTGCACAAGTAGGTCAAATGCATTAGTTAATTTCAGGTGGTTAATCAAATATCCATACAACATTATCTGATATGATTTCATAGTTTAAAGCACTATTTATGTATTTTTTATGATAAATAAGTGCTAAAATTTTTTTTGCTTGCGCGCTTTGCACGCTCACATGAATTATTTGTGCCCCAGGTGTGCCCCAGTACAGTATTAGGTCTAGTGACGCTCCTGACAGGAACACGGCTGCCGGCGGCTAATAGCCGGCAAAATACCGGGATAGCGAGTGCAAAAAAGTGGTAGCTCCCGGAGTGTTATCCGGTGTCATATAGAAATATATGTAGTGTTCATCGTGTGAGGCAATGCAAATTAAACAAATAACGGTTTGAATTGGTCTAGGTTATTGGGGACTGTTATTACTGACGGACAGGTGTCGGGGTGTGACTGCAGCCAGGCACATTAGAAAACCCTCGTCTCCATGGCAATGTCTCTGTCGCTTTCACTCATTTGCCGCTTTTCCACTAACTTAACAGGAGTGGGCAACCCGGAACATTGAAAGAGCGATTTTGGACCCAAATAACACAACACTGTCAAGCGGCACTCATGTAAATCTTGCGGGCCGCACTAACAATAAACTTTCATATTAAGGTGGGGGCCGCAAAATAACGTCTTGCGGGCCGCAAATGGCCCGCGGACCGCATATCTGAGGCCCCTGGTCTAGAGAATCTGGAGAAATCACTGCATGTAAACAGCAAGGCTGAAAAACAACATTAAATGCCCGTTACCTTCGATCCCTAAGGCATCAAGCACTGACATCTGTGTATAACGGATATCACCACATGGGCTCAGGAACACTTCACAAAACCACTGTCAGTAACTACAGTTTGTCGCTACATCTGTAAGTGCAAGGTAAACCTCTGCTCTGTGGTCTGACGAGTCCACATTTCAAATTGTTTTTTGGAAACTGTGGACGTCGTGTTCTCCGGAACAAAGAGAAGAAACATCCCGATTGTTAAAAGGTGCAGAGTTCAAAAGCCAGCATCTGTGATGGTATGGAGGTGTAATAACGTAGTCAAAAATTGGTCTCCTCAGTTCCCAAACATTTACTGAGTGTTGTTAAAAGAAAAGGCCATGTAACACAATGGTAAAAAAAAGCCCCCGTGCCAACTTTTTTGCAATCTGTTGCTGCCATTAAATTCTAAGTTAATGATTATTTGCAAAAAAATAAAGTTTCTCAGTTTGAACATTAAATATATTGTCTGTACAGTGTGTTCAATTGAATATAAGTTGAATAGGATTTGCAAATCATTGTATTATTTTTTTATTTACGAATTACAGAATGTGCCAACTGAACTGGTTTTGTATTTAAATTCCATTGTGAATACAAAAAAAAGTTGGCATAAAATATTTTTGATAATTGTCTACCGACATGTATCATAAGGGTCTTCTTTGAGAACATTCTGACACACCGGGTAGTGAAGTGAAGTGAAGTGAATTATATTTATATAGCGCTTTTTCTCAAGTGACTCAAAGCGCTTTACATAGTGACACCCAATATCTAAGTTACATTTAAACCAGTGTGGGTGGCACTGGGAGCAGGTGGGTAAAGTGTCTTGCCCAAGGACACAACGGCAGTAACTAGGATGGCACAAGCGGGAATCGAACCTGCAACCCTCAAGTTGCTGGCACAGCCACTCTACCAACCGAGCTATGCCGCCCCATGGGTAGGTTTTTATTGTATAAAATGCACGTCATTCTATGCATCTTTAATTTGTATTCTTATTGGTGCTCTTTGACCTCCCCAGAAGGGTACTCACTGCTGCAGGCACTGTCTTTTGTTAAATGTGTGAATGAGCACAACTACCTGTGTAAATATTCTGTATTATGTGTACACCTGGGGCTTATAGACTTGTGCGGCCAATACATCTGCTAAAAAAAATATGTCCAAAAATTAGGTGGGTCCGCTTTATAGTTAGAAAATGATGATATTTTGCACTTGTTATACAATTTAATAAATCAAAAACGGATGACATAGTGCTGTATTTTACTTCTTTATCTCTTTTTTTCAACCAAAAATGCTTTGCTCTGATTAGGGGGTACTTGAATAAAAAAAATGTTCACAGGGGTACATCACTGAAAAAAGGTTGAGAACCACTGTTGTAGAGGATGTTAAAGGCAGTGCAGTCACGGCAGCCCTTAATAATGTCGGCCGGGTGAAAATTGGGACACATTCGGGAAAATGGTTGCACCAGTAGATTGTCGGGAGGTGCACTGAAATTAAGGAGTCGCCCGGAAAAATCGTGAGGATTGGCATGTATGTTGCTAGGGCGGGAAAGCCATTCATTGAAGGTGAATTCATTAAAAAGTGCATGTTAGATTTTTTAAGAAATCTTTTCTTGCGGCCCAGCCTCACCCAGTTTCTGCATCCAGTGGCCCCTAGGAAAATTGAGTTTGAGACCCCAGCTCTACATAAAACCAGAATGGGAAAGAATTGCACTTTCAAAGCTTCAACAATTAGTTTCCTCAGTTCCCAAACGTTTGAGTGATGTTAAAAAAAAGGTGATGTAACACAGTTGTGAACATGCCCTTTCCCAACTACTTTGGCATGTGTTGCAGCCATGAACTTCTAAGTTAATTATTATTTGCAAAAAATAAAAAATAAATAAAGTTTGAGTTTGAACATCAAATATCTTGTCTTTGTAGTGCGTTAATTGAAAATGGGTTGAAAAGGATTTGCAAATCATTGTATTCCGTTTATATTTACATCTAACACAATTTCCCAACTCATATGGAAACGGGGTTTGTACATTGAAATGAGCATCAGTTTTGACCATGAACTGACATGATGACTATTCCTCTTCACAGGTAAGAAAAGATAAGGAATAAACTTCTCGAGTTGCATCATTACTGTTTCTAATGAGCTAAACTTTGAGAATTTGAAAGCTCAATCCTGTGCACTAACGCCCCTACCCCCACACCCCACACTCTTGCATGTGGTTAATTAGGTCCTTGAAGAGGAGGAAATGGGAGCTGCCATTTCTGCAAGCCATTGCACCATGTGCACGGGCACATGTGTGGATAATGACAGACCTCAACACCCTCTAAGAAAGGTGACGAAAGCCATTATCAGCATTCACTTTCTCATTTAGGCATCCCTTGAGCTACTACTGTGCTATAAATACCAATTTTTTCTGTTATGGATGACAACATTTTATACAATTCATATAATTAAGTAGAAAGAATATTATAGCATGTGCAAATATTAATATTTTAAAAAATAAACTATTTTTCTATGGATTTTATTAACCAAAACCTCAAAGTACAAAACATAGAAAACTATCAAACCTTACGACAATTTAACACTGCTTCAAATTCAGATCAGACATGATGACCAAAGTGTGCAGCTGCTAATTAGTGTAATAACACATTTGAATTTTTAGGACTAGGCCTCATGGATCATTGTCACCAGCTGCTGCGTCAAATGAGACATGTTCTCAATTACAAAACTTCAGCATTATAGAATGGAAGTCCCTTCTTCCATTTTAATTTGTTACTAGTGACACCATGCAATAATAATAAATAACCGGAGGAATTATGTAGTTAGACATGCCAAGTTCTGCTCCCTGCCTCACATGTTTCATGCCGTCGATGTTGCTGCTCCTTTGGCCTGGGGTTATGACTTCATTTCCAACTGACTTTTTGTCACTGCAAAGTAAACAAACAGAAGGACATATCGATAAGTTATGCATATAACTATCAGGTACATAACAAGCAGGTTTAAATACATGAAAGGAATGGGGCAGATGTGCATGAATATTATACATCAGTTGCGATTATGTTCGAAATGCATGTAATTATGGATATTAAACCACCTCTATGTATCAATGCACCCCATTACAACTGACCAATGAGCTACTGGATAACAAAGGCTGCAGTAAAGATGATGGACTTGTGCCTATAAAGATAAGTGGTTAATTGGGTGGTCTATCACTGCAGAGGATCGCATTATGATTGCTCAGAGGGTTCTGTTATCAAGCTAAAGCTCTCTAAAGAGCCACTAATGACACCTTCTTTTCTGATAAAGCACTATATAACTGCAGCGCTCCACTACTCTTTAAGGAAGGAAAAGACACAACAGGCACAATGAAAACAGCAATAACTGGTAGAATGAAAGATCTATAGGAAATGTATTTCAATATGATCAACAAAATATTAGATGTTGAACTTAAGTATAAAATAACATTTTACATCAGCTGAGCCTACTGTATTTGTTAGAGTTAATTAAAATTTGCTGGTAGCAATGGATGGATGAATGACTTGACGTACCAGTTATAACAGGTGTAATGTACAATTCGTCATACACCTTTAACAATGATGTAAAGGCTGGCTGGTCACCGCGCTCTTGAGGGAGGAATTATGGACAACAATTGTTCCAGTGTATAATATAACTACTCCGACTATGCTGAAACAGGCCATGGAACCGGAATGAATTAAGCATTTAAGGAAATTGACAATTTTACATAAATCATAAGTGGTCTTTTAAACAACTAACAAAACGCGTCATGTACCTTGTTTTGTATGTAGAGCTGAAAGGGTTAGTGTGCACTTGTGAATTGCCACTAAAAGGGTTGGGGTCTCCAGAACTGCCAGAGCGACCCCCATTGCTAGTCTTGCGGCCGTCCTTCTTTCCAGTCATGCGTTCTAGTAGGCTGACCTTCTCCTTTTTCTCTTTCCGCTCAGCCCGGTCCCACAGCTGCCCTTGCTCCCCCTCAAAAGGGTTGCGGTTGCGTGGGAGCGTGGCATACTTCTGTGGCAGGGTGTCACTGATATCAGTAAAAGGGTCACCGTGTGCCTCGTTGTCTTCGAGGCCTGGTACCTCGCTCTGGGAACGCCTGTGAGGGCCAGCTGTATGTTGAACCAAAAGGCAATGGCATTACATCACTCATTAATGTTTGAATTCCTAGAGTTGATTATCATGTCATCTGTATTGTTACAACTTTTTAAATGGTCAATAAAAACATGAATATATAATATTTTTTCATTCTCATATTGGTCAAACTTAGTGCTGTCCTACGATTTTTTAAATTTTTGCAACATAACATTCCGTCGCATTTTTTATGTGTGACCTTTGTAAATCCCAAACCATCGCTGGTGATGAATGTGGTTTCTAAATGGAAATACAACAATTTTATAAACACAAGCGAAGTAAGGACAAGGTTTGATGCTGCTGGCCTTGATCACATTACAACTGATTTATTGGCCTTAGTATACCTGTACATTGATAGTGCTGCCAATAACAACTATCTTTCAAACAGCTAATCTTTTCTAATAGTCAACTGATCTAAACAACCCGGGAAAAAAAAAAAATCAATCAATTTGTCCACTCTGCTTAATAATGAATTGCAGCCTCTTGCGCACGATATATACCAAAATTATTATTTTGGTATATATGCTGGCCTGGTCACCGTGCTCTTGAAGGATTAATTGTATTACCATTAATTAATTGTAATGCAAGCATTTTTATAACAGCTTAAAAGCTCTTCCTTTGCCTGCTGACATATATGATAACTTATTGTAGTGTTTATGTAGTTGTTGTATTATTAAGTTAAAAAGTTAAAGTACCATTGATTGTCACACACACACTAGGTGTGGCAAAATTATTCTCTGCTTTTGACCCATCACCCTTAATCACCCCCTGGGAGGTGGGGGGAGCAGTGGGTGGCAGCGATGGCCGCGCCTGGGAAGGTTAGAGTGTTAGAAAATCAACACATTCAAATGAAATAATTGCCGTGGACTGATTTTCATGGTTGATTATATCACCTAATCTCAGCATCACTATGCAGTGCTGCATTTTATTTGAAATATGTGAGTTTGGACATTTTTAGGGGCTTTTGAGATAAATGGGAGTGGCAATTTTAGAGATGTCTCTAATGTATTAATGACCACATTACTTACTGCCAAGTTAAAACTACCATGCTCAACAGGTAGTCTTTGAGAGCTTTGAACAACGGTAATACAAATGACATGCTATAACATTTTTTTATTAATATATATTTACTCACCCCTTTCCTCTATGGAGTTCATGGAGTCCAGTTTGGGGCGAAAGGGGGTACCAATGAGATCTGACATGGAATGGGCAGCAGAGAGTTTATGGGCCCCAGAGAGCAGCGATTTCTTAGGCTTGGTATCAGTTTTGGCTTTTGGTATAGAGGCAGTGGGCTGATGATTGAGTTCGGAGTTGTAAGCAGCAGAGTGAGGCAGGATGGCTGACGAAGTGTCACCTAAACCACTGTCATGTTTCCGACCCTTCATTTTCCCCTTAAGTTTAGAGAAAGGTGAGCGGGGCTTTTCCTTCATGGATAAGTCAAACATACTGGCTGTCATGTTGTTCCGCATAAACTTGATGTTGACTTGGATACGTCCTCGCTCTTTTTTTTTCTTTGATGGCTTGGAGTTCAGGATATACCAGCTGAAATGAAAACGGGAAAAGCTTAGCATTACTCCGTATTAAATGAGGCCATTTATACAAAAAGGAACAGGATTCATCCATGTTGAATATCCATTAAAGCAGAATTTATGGAAACGATACAAGATTAATTTGAGGAGACTAATCCAAAAGCGACACACCAACGGAGCAGCTCAAATTATTTCATTTATAGAGGATACATTTTGGACAAACATAATTCTTTGCAAATCATAATATAAAAAAATAGCCTTCTCCTGAATAAAAGTATTTCAGGCTTCCTTTTGGGCACTTACTCGTTTAACTTCCCCGCATTTTCAACTGGAAGTAATAGGATTTATGCATTCACTCGGAGGAAAAATAAAATGGCATTTGCACAAATCTGCCCTTTGTTGAGAAATGCAAAGACAAGCAATTGGGACACTGAACCACAGGGTGACCAGCCAGTTCATGCATGCTAACCAGCCATATCCTCTGTGTTATCAGAAATTTACAAAACACAGTTCATGACACCAAAATACTATAAAAAAATAAATGCATAAACTAAAATAAACAATATTTTAAGAGGATGGGACAATCTATTTAATCATTTAAACTCCAAAATGATGCTACCTTAGGATAGAGCTTGACTTCCCAAAGATGACATTATTTTTCTTGTTCTTTGTTGAAACAACATCCGCAGGAGCTATGCGAGTTGTAGCCGAGGACTACACTTCATTTTGCCTTACTCACTCAAAGACACAATCCATAATACATTTCACACAATTGACATACTTTTTAAAAATCATTTATGCCACACTAGAAAAAACACACCTGTTTTACCAATTAAAGAGCAATTTTTTTTTTTGGTATTAGGTAATTGTCATTACAAAAGGCTCATCACAAATATGCACGTCTTCAATGACATTGCTGCGTGATGAATGCTTTTGTCGTTTTGATGTCCCACTAACTTTCAATGAATCTTCATGACTGGTATTATCTATCCATCCATCCATCCATCCATCTTCTTCCGCTTATCCGAGGTCGGGACGCAGGGGCAGCAGCCTAAGCAGGGAAGCCCATACTTTCCTCTACCCAGCCACTTTGTCCAGCTCTTCCCAGAGGATCCCGAGGCGTTCCCAGGCCAGCCGGGAGACAAAGTCTTCCCAACGTGTCCTGGGTCTTCCCCGTGATTTCCTACCGGTTAGACGTGCCCTTAACCCCTCCCTAAGGAGGCGTTTGGGTGGCATTATATATTGGTATTGGTACTATTTCCTATGAATTCCACTATGCATAGTTATCAGTTCAATTCCAAAATATGTTGCAATTGGCTTGACGCAACTGCAGCTAATCTAAACCATCAAGCTCCCAGTAGCCCATCATGAAGGGCCTTACTGGATCCTTTTCTCAGGCTGCACAGCATGTTCGGTCAGATCAGCAGCAGGCCTACGCTTTGGGGCCGGCCGAGGCTGCAGCTTAAGTGCGTCTCAAGGCCAAGATAAACCTTGCATTTGCAATGACAATCCTCCTATTTGGCCCCCAGACTGCTGAGAAACTCGTCACAATCAACAAACACAGGTGCACGATAATTATGTGCTGCCCACTCACATACAGAGACAGTATTTTCTCCCCAAAATATCAGTTCAAAACATCACAAATGAGCCGCAGCATATAAGACAGTGGAGTGCGGATATAGTTTCTACGGTCCAGGTGTCATTGTAAAACTTGCCTGCAGTGTGGGAATGGGCCGACGAGAAGCGTGGGCAACACTACACTTACCAACACTATGATGACAAAAGCCCACCACCTTGGAGGGGAAAAAGTACCGGCAGAAAAATTAAATCCGTCCCACATCCACACTGATTATAACATATTACATTGTCTAAACTGCTGGGCGGTGAGGAAGTACTAATGTGTTTCTTTATTGCTGAGCTAATTAACACCAGATCCATTTTGGTTAATATGTTCCTGTTTCCTTAATGTAGAGTTAAGCAAGAGCATGTGGGTCTTTAAAGGTCGAAAATCAACCTAATTTGTTAGTTTACACTACAATTATTACGTCAGGCTTTTGGTAAATCACAGTGATGTTTTATACAGTCTACACCTCACCATAAATTAGCTAGTCTTTTATCAGTCAGTGACTATCAAACATGAGGTAAAGCAAAATCAACCAGAACAGGTATAAAATGAATTACTTCCAAAAAAAAAAAAGATTAAATGAATCGAATGGTCCATCATAACATGTTCATTTATCAGCAAGCGCCATTTGTTTAATAAATAGGTCAATCCGTGCTACCCATTTAAGTGATCAGGCAAAAAATACTCTTTCTACAGAAAGAAGCCTAAGCCATTGCTAAGCCTCAAAAAAAGGGTCACAAAAAGGTAATATCAGGTCAGTAAATGTCCACAAGCCAGCAACAATGTTTAACTTCATCCTTTTCGTAAAAGACAAATAAGTAAATAAATAAAATCACATTTATGCTCGGAATTGTCTCAAATCTATACCGCGAAATACATTGCATCCTCAACAATATATAATATTTTTTGGCATATAAATGACAAACGAACCATTTCAAACCGGTGAAAAAGGCTCCTAATTTGGCTGCTCGGGTATGCGGTAACAAATTGCGTCATTCACAGTTGTATTATTTTCAAAAACATTTCATTACCTTATTGTTACTAGCTGGTTACTTTCTCTTGTAACATGGTTGTATCAACACAAACCAGTTATTTTTTTGTTGTTTGGATACTTGCAGTTAGAGGCAAAACTGGCCATACTAATATGATTCTCAAAATTTACAAGATCATTGACAATTACATTTTTGATCACAAATATAAACAGATTTATAAACAGTATGGTGGTTGAACATTATCAATTTATTACTTACTTAGTGCCTTTTACTACACACTCGCTAAACACAAACAAAAACTATTATTGCTTTTGATTTGAATCCTTGTTTTTGCGCCATAGTCCTCTTGTGTCTAGGAACATACTTTGAGTTTGTAAAAATTAATAAAAATAACAAACACCAATTTAGCAATGATAAAAAAAAATCATCAATCAAATTACTGTAGTATCGACCATAAACTGACACTGTACCTGGTATTGTCAGTGCCGATATATCGTAGTGTATGTAGATGGTAGGGGTGTAACGGTACGTGTATTTGTATTGAACCGTTTCGGTACGGGGGTTTCGGTTCGGCTCGGAGGTGTACCGAACGAGTACACATGCTAACAGCGACCGGGCTAGGACAACAAGTAAAAGCCAGAGCTGGAAGACCCTCCTGCCTCGTTAAGATCTCCCGTGTGGGAACACTTTGGCTGCGCGATACAACAATGTAGGACAGAGGTTTGCCGACATTGTTCAGCAGCTGCTTCTGACAACACGTCAAACATGTGTTGCACCTTTCCTGCTTCCAGCTCCCAGACCGTAGTCGAGGAGCGCAGGGGAGACATTCCTCCAGGGCTGATGTATTCTCGGGGGTAACAACCGTCATTCTACCCGGCAGAGGGTCTCCACAGCGCCGGACTCCAGGGTAAATGAAGAGTCTGCCGATTTGTTGCAAATTGTGGCTTTATTGAGGTCTTGCACACAGCAAATCCAACAAAACAGTAGCCACTCCCCGCACTCACGCTACCGCTCCCTCACCTCGCTCGCCCACACACTCACCTCACATGCTTTCACATATTAAAAGGGCCACACACAAACACACATACGCTACTCTAATAACACATGCTAACCCATTTGAAGCTTTACCACCACATTCAAGCAGCCTCTCCTCTGCGAGTCAGGCAGGGTTAAAGCAATAACATGTTTTTATAGCAGCAGATTTAAGTCCATATTGCATTAAAAACTAGATTTTGACCCACTTCTATGGTGGAAGAAAAATGAGCCCATATATCCTCTTACTGCCAAGTTAGCCAGGCTAGGGGGGAAAAGAAAAGTTGATCAGAGGCCGAGTTGACTTGAAACTAATTAAGGTTGCCCTTTTTATATGTAGAAGAAAAGTTTTGTCATTTTAATTAATCTGAGCAACAACTTGAGAGAGTTTAATGTTAATTAACGTCGACCCCGACTTAAACAAGTTGAAAAAGTTATTGGGGTGTTAGCAGACAGTGGCCAATTGTATGGAATATGTACTGTACTGTGCAATCTACTAATAAAAGTCTCAATCAATCAACAAATCGAAAAAAGCACTTTATTTGTAGAAAGGTTTTGTTAAGAAACCATTCTGAGCCTTATCTTATTTAGTTTTTATTTTATATATGTCGACCACATTAACCCTGGCAATGGACCCTGTGTGTATATGTATGTTATGCCATTGTTTACAAATTTGGTAAATAAATAACCAACAAATTTATATTTTGTTGTTTTCTGACTGTACCGAAAATGAACCGAACAGTGACCTATAAACCGAGGTACGTACCGAACCGAAATTTTTGTGTACCTTTACACCCCTAGAAGATGGACATTATCCATGTTCACTAGAGAAGACAGAACATTGTGTTGAGAATGCTTGGTGCTGTTAAACTTCCAGGAAGCAGCTAGAATATGTCAACAAGCATAATCCCAATATATCGATAGAATAAAAATTCTTTTTGTCAGGGATATTTGTGAGTATTGAGAATGCTTGGCGCTGTTAAACTTCCAGGAAGCAGCTAGAATATGTCAACAAGCATAATCCCAATATATCGATAGACCAAAAATTCGTTTTGTCAGGCATATTTGTGAGTATTGCGCAACCTTAACTTATGTTGTGGCAAATATAGCACAGTAACATTACTACTAACAGCAAGAACAGTCCAGAATATCCACTAATATTAACTCCCATACATCCACTTATTCATAGATGACTGCCACATTGATTTGGTGCAACCTGCTACCATCATGCAAGATAATGTGTTGCGATTGTGTAGCTTTATTTAGCAAGTATTTAAACTTGGGATGTTCTGGTTGGGGATTTATGCTGAGGATTCCGATACTGATAATCCTTGAGTAAAATCGGCCAATACCAAAAACTGGTATAGGTCACATTAACTGTAATTGTTTAATCTTATGTATGAGTGCTACTGACAGTTTAAAGAGGAACTGGACTTTTTGGGGAATTCGGAAAATCATCCACAATCATTATGGGATACATGACGATGGATCTTTTTTTTTTTTTGCATTTAAAATATTAAATAAATGCGATCAAAAGTTTGCTTACAATGGAACCTATGGGAGGCGCGCAATCCCACTTTTAAAGCCAGGGGTGTCCAAACTTTTTCCACTGAGGGCCGTACACTGGAAAATCAAAACAAGCAGGGGGCCATTTATTTAAAAAACCAATACATCCATCCATCCATTTTCTACCGCGTATTCACTTTTTGGGGTCGCGGGGGGCGCTGGCGCCTATCTCAGCTACAATCGGGCGGAAGGCGGGGTACACCCTGGACAAGTCGCCACCTCATCAATATATGAATAAAAAATATACATTTAGGCCTCCACTCAATCTTGATCCCAATGACCCCAAAGGGTTTTGGTAAAAATAAAATGTTGAAAATGTGTCATTATACAGTATTATTATTTTTATTATTATTTAAATTTTGAATCTCTAGATCAACATTAAGTCTATCTGTCAATATGACGTTTTTAAAGATTTAAGTTGCATGCTCTTTTTGTCAAAGAAAACCATGTTTTTTATGGGAAAAAAAATGCAATATTTTTACCCAAGAAATTTTTTTTAAGTAGAATGTTTGAGATTATATCATAATTGGAGCCGTAAAAAGGTCAACAACTCATAACACCATTGATTTTAATTCACTGTTTTTTTTTGTGCAATGACACATAAAAACAAAACACGCTGATCCAAAAGGGTCCTACTCATTAAAGTGTTAAAAAATAAATAATATCTTTTTTACTGTTTACTTTTAACACAATGGTCTCGAGAGATCGACTTCAGATCTATTCGTCAATTATAATTTTTTTTGTAGTTTATGTTTTTTGTTTGTTCGTTTTAGGCCTTTCTTTGAAAAAAAAACAAAACAGCTCAGTTTTTTATATAGCAAACACAAAATATGCAACATTTGCCCCCAAAAATATTTAATGTGACAAAATTGGAGCCTTAAATTGGTCAATAATTCATAATTGATTTTGATTCACTATTTTTTTTTAAAGGAAGAAACAGCCTGCATGACAGCTTTGTGTTATTAGAGTAAACGTTTCAACATGTTCTTGTCACACTTCACCTGTTTACTCTTTTATACCACTTTTTATGTTCTTAATTTTTTGCCATAGTATTTTTAAAATGTGCCGTGGGGCCGTTAAAAAAATGACATGCGGGCCGCAAATGGACACCACTGTTTAAAGCCCTCAAAAAAACATTCAAACACCTCCATTGAGGTTTTATATACATGATGTAAGTATACATGTGATTTAGTAATGGGTAATTTATAATATTTATATATTTTGATCATTTTAAGCATACGCCGCACATCAATTTAAAACATGCGTCACGTTTTCTTTTTTTTTGCTCTTGATCACTGTTCATTACTCACGGCAGACTTTGAGAGCCAACGTAATAAAAAATATCTTACTGTGCAATGTCTGTTGTCAATAGGATACCAACTGCTACAGTCGAATGTTCATATATTCCCACTTAAATGAAAGAAACCAAGCATCTTTGTTTCTTTGTCGACATTTCCTGGCCCTAAATGGCTGTCGAAGTGTACCAACTCGTCGGATTACTTCCTCAAGACTTTTTCTGTCCAGGTGAGATGTATGATTTATGATCTACAATAAACTTGCAGGGAGCAACGAAGCGAGAAAGCAGCAGATCACTTGATGATGTTAACTTAGGGACACACGGAACTGATCACGGCGCCGTTAAAATAGTTTGTCTGCGTTATCGCTTATAATAACAATATTATATCACTAATACATTTACGTAATGTAAATGAATTACCGTTGGCGGTTTTTGATTGGTTATTTATTGGATTTAATGGGCGAAATATTGGACATCCTGTTAGCTCTGCTGTATGCAGACTGTTATTTACGTTTATTGAATATTTCGAATGCATTAAAAAAATCTGTCGTCATGGCTTCGATAATAATTGTCAACGATGGGCAACATTTAAAAAACAAATTGCAGTTCCCCTTTAACAATATCAGTTAAATATTAAAAAAAGTTATTTGTTATTTTTTATGACATACAATTGTTTGGGCAAAACAAAGTCCTTAGGACACAACGACAAAATAAAAAAATACTGTCTAATACTATTTTAAATCCTTTTTGCACTTAAAGACCGATGCTCTATTCTCTGAATCTGTACACATTAACAAAAACAACATAAAAAAATTAAAATATCCATCTAATTACTCTAGTATTGATCAATTCATGATACCATATTACCTTTGTCGACACCACTAATTTATGGATCAATCCACCCACTTCCCTTACATGTTGTGTACTGACTGCAACAACGGTTGTTGTATTTTTTTCTCTTTAGACTCTTAATCTACTTGTTAAATTTCCTGTTAATAACAGATGACTTTCTGCTGTAACGCAGTTCCATCTACACTTTTTAAACATTATTAAGAACGTATTTTGCCTCTTATTTCAAGCCAGCTGAGAGCACCTATGTTAGCTTTTAGCATGCCTGGTCCTGTGCTAATGTCATGTCTGTGTGATCATGTTTTGTTTAAGTCATGTTCGGTTTAGTTTTTGGACACTTTGTGCATTTTTGTTTGTTTTGTCACCATAGCAACCCATTAGTTTTCACTTGTCCTTATGTCCCGCACCTGTCTCACGTTTTGCACTTGCTCACCTGTCACAAATCTCCAAAGCATTATTTAAACCTGTAGTTGCCAGGTAGTCAGCCTGGCGACTTTACCTATACTTCCTTTATGCCATGCCATGCCTGTTTAATCATTCTGTCCATAGTTTCCCTCCTGCCCATGCCACGTAAGTTTTTGTTTTTATGTCACAGTTATCGAATTTTGCCTTTTGTCTATAGTTTTGCCTTTGTGCTAGTTTTTTGATTTTATAGTCAAGTTGGTTCTCCGCCATTGTGCGCGCCTTTTGTATGCTTTTTTTTTTGTAGTTTGTTAGTGTAATAAATAAATATGTACTTACAATCACGTCTTGACCGTGCCAACTTTCCTTTGCCTTCTGGAAAAACAAACCCTATAGTCCACAGTTTGACAGCTAATAATCGTTAATGGGGCTTACATAATTTTTCGGGAAAATCTGCGATAATGACCGGTGGCCAATCGATGGGCACATCCCTCATTTAAAACCATCTAGATCGTTTAATGAAACTATATTGATCAAACTATTCTGGTGTTTTGGTATATTTTTTATGAAAGCATGTAGTGTTCTTCTCAACAAGCAGAAGGTGCTGCAGTGGACCGCCCCAGAAAAACAAGCAATAGAAAAAAATTAAATTCAATTTCTAAAAATATTTGTTTTTGAGTTTCATGTTTACTGCTCACATTTTGTCTCCCATAGCATCACTCAAAATTGCATGCACATGCGTCCAAGGCCATTTGTGCAAATTAGACAATGTCCCTCCCACGGCCACTCACAACTCAATGCCAAAATAGATTGCAGTCCTGTGGGAAAACCTGTTTAGGCTACCACTAAAATAGATAATCCGAGGGTTAACAGGTCAGTAACAGAGATGCTAGTCTTTGTATTTTAAGTGCTTCACATGATCATTTAATTCAAATGGGACCTATTATCAGGTATGTGAGCACTCTTAGGAAAAAAAGAAAAGAAAGAGAACAAATGACAGAAAAAAAAAAATTCTATCTGCATGATGTGCTGCCACATAGTGGGTAATAATTCAACCACGGAACTGTGGTTATTGTTAGGAAGTCCGGTCGGACGGGTTTTCACGGGACACATTTCCAGTGTTGTGTGTTGTTTTGATTGATTGATTGGAACTTTTATTACAAACCCTGTTTCCATATTATGAGTTGGGAAATTGTGTTAGACGTAAATATAAACGGAATACAATGATTTACAAATCATTTTCAACCCATATTCAGTTGAATATGCTACAAAGACAACATATTTGATGTTCAAACTGATAAACTTTTTTTTTTGCAAATAATCATTAACTTTAGAATTTGATGCCAGCAACACATGACAATGAAGTTGGGAAAGGTGGCAATAAATACTGATAAAGTTGAGGAAAGCTCATCAAACACTTATTTGGAACATCCCACAGGTGTGTAAGCTAATTGGGAACAGGTGGGTGCCATTATTTGGTATAAAAGCAGCTTCCATGAAATGCTAAGTAATTCACAAACAAGGATGGGGCGAGGGTCACCAATTCGTAAGCAAATGGTCGAACAGTTTTAGAACAACATTTCTCAACGAGCTATTGCAACGAATTTAGAGATTGTATCTTCTGCGGGCCGTAAAGACATCAAAAGGTTCAGAGAATTCGGAGAAATCACTGCAAGTAAGCGAAGATATTACAGACCTTTGATCCCTCAGGAGGTACTGCGTCAAAAACCGACATCAATGTGTAAAGTATATCACTACATGGGCTCAGGAACACTTGATAAAACCACTGTCAGTAACTACAGTTGGTTGCTACATGTAAGTGCAAGTTAAAACTCTACTATGCAAAGCAAAACCCATTCATCAACAACACCAAGGAACGCCGCTGGTTTCGCTGGGCCCAAGCTCACCTAATATGGACTGATGCAAAGTGGAAAATGGTTCTGTAGTCTGACGAGTCCACATTTAAAATAATATTTGGAAACTGTGGACGTGGTGTCCTCCGGAAAAAAGAGGAAAATAACCATCCGGATTGTTATAGGCGCTAAGTTGAAAAGCCAGCATCTGTGATGGAACGGGAGTGTATTAGTGCCCAAGGCATGGGTAACTTACACATCTGTGTAGGTACCATTAATGCTGAATGGTCCATACAGGTTTTGCAGCAACATATGTTGTCATCCAAGCAAGGTTATCATGGACGCCCCTGCTTATTTCAGCAAGACAATGCCAAGCCACGTGTTACAACTGCGTGGTTTCGTAGTAAAAGAGTGCGGGTACTTTCCTGGCCCGCCTGCAGTCCAGACTTGTCGCCCATCGAAAATGCGTGGCACATTATAAGGCGTAAAATACGACAGCGGAGACCCCGGACCGTTGAACGACTAAAGCCCTACATAAAACAAGATTGAGAAAGAATTCCACTTTCAAAGCTACAACAATTAGTTTCCTCAGTTCCCAAACGTTTATTGAGTGTTGTTAAATGAAAAGGTGATGTAACACAGTGGTGAACATGCCCTTTCCCAACTACTTTGGAACCTGTTGCAGCCATGAAATTGTAAGGTAATTATTGTTTGCAAAAAAAAATAAAGTTTATGAGTTTGAACATCAAATATCTTGTCTTGGTTGTGCATTAAATTGAATATGGGTTGAAAAGGATTTGCAAATCATTGTATTCTGTTTGTATTTACATCTAACACAATTTCCCAACTCATACGGAAACGGGGTTTGTAGTAGATTGCACAGTACAGTACATATTCCGTACAATTCACCACTAAATGGTAACACCCGAACAAGTTTTTCAACTTGTTTAAGTCGGGGTCCATGTAAATCAATTCATGGTATGTTGCACTGAGAAGCCACGGAAGTCGGAAAGTCATTAAAACATTTAACTTAATCTTTTGACGCTTTTTTTTGACTGCCATCCTAGCACAATATTTCAATAAAACCCAATAATGATATGTTGACGCAACATTTGACATTCCTGTATTATGAATAAAAATAAAATTTCTTACTTACTGGTACCTGTTTTTGAGTAGTTGGGATCAATGAAGACATTGCGCAGATATTTATAAAATAATCTTTCCTTCTTTCAAACAGTACTACCTCCAAACGAGCCGTTTGGAATTTGCACAACTTGTGACGTTTTTACAACATGTGACCTCAACGAAGAGCTCCATAAATGGTAAAGGTTTATCCGAAGAGCTTTGCGCAATATCCACCACTGTAGTCCGACATTGTAGTCAACAAGTTCTTTATTTTTCTCTATCATCTTGTTGTGGGGCGGACTGGCTCCCATGGACCTGCCTGGTATTAGTTTTTTTTTTGATAAATTCAAGTTTTTTGTCGCAAGCAATTAAAAAAAATCCCAATATCTTAATGTGCCCCTTCTTGCTACGGCATTTTTTTCCCCCCAGGAGCTTCCGTAGCTTCTACCCTCCCTCTTAATTAAACCTAGCAAAATATGGCTAATGCTAACGCTAATGAAAGCGAGACGTTTATTCCAAAGTAAATAAAAGTGTTCTACAGTTGGGGGCAGGAAATGTAACTGTTTACAAGGCGAAAAGACCACAACAGCAAACAAACTCTGGCTATAAAGCAGCTTATTATGGAGGAATCATTTACACCAGATATGTATGACTATACCATGCATGATGAGAAAGAAGCACAGTGAAGAACGATCACTACAGCAGTCGCTTTGCACATGGCCAAAGTGTGTGAAAAAAAAAGCTAGTGTTTATCCACTTACTAAAACTATAGTCCTCCATGAACGCCACTCTGGGGCGGTGTCTAGGGCGCGTCTGACCGGTAGGAGACCACCCAGGACACGGTGGAGAGGTTATGTCTCCCAGCTGGCCTGGGAACGCCTCGGTATCCCCAGGGAGAGCTGGACAAAGTTGCTGGGGAGAGGGAAGTCTGGGCTTCTCTGCTTAGGACGCTATCGTTTTTTGTAGAGACATTGTTGATTGTCATTTTCATTTTGGATGTACTTTGTGAATGCCGTCTCTGTTCCACACTCTGTAAGTCTTTGCTGTCGTCCAGCATTCTGTTTTTGTTTACTTTGTAGCCAGTTCAGTTTTAGTTTTGTTTTGCATAGCCTTTCCTAAGCTTCAATGCCTTTTCTTAGCGGCATTCGCCTTTTGTTCATGTTTGGTTTCGGCATTACATAGCTTTTGACCGCTGTCGTCTGTACATTGTGATCACTACAAACCAGTGTCGTTGTTCCCGACATCTACAAAGCAAAAAGCTACCTACTGATATGAAAGAGTATAATATGGTTACTCTGCTAAGCTCTAGTCAGCACAGACACTCAACAATGGAACATTATTTGTGGATTATGATTACTGGTTTGCAAAAAAATGCTTTTAACCCAATTAGTTGAAATTACATAATCTCCCCCAGCACACCAGACTGTATCTCACGGCACACTAGTGTGCCGCAACACAGTGGCTGAAAAACACTGCTGTAGTCTGTAGACCACAAATGTTTTGAATGTAGAAACAAAATCATAATATGACCCCTTTAAGAGATGATACACTACTTCCTATTAAGGAAACTGATTTAGTAGATGCAACTTCTGTAAATATTTTCCACTTCCTATATTTTCAGGTCTAAAATGAACCACTATATGATAGAAACCAGGCAGACCATCTAAGGAGAATGGTGGGCAAACTTTACCAAATTCTAAATGACTTATTATTTATGTATCTGTTATTCTTAATCAATTGATTATTAAGGCTGGAACTCAGGAATACTCACTCAGTTTTCTGTTTTTCCTTGTCGTCAAATGCTTCATTGAGATTGATGGTCCTCTGCCCGAGGAACTTGTCCAGCCCGACCAATGACCGATGCATAACAATGAAGCACAGTTCATACACTTCCGGGTTGCCCTGCAAAAGTAACCCTGGTAATTCAAACGAAGCTTCTTCTCTCCAGACAGGGTTGAGTGTCTTCTCCGCCACTGATGTAGAGTACTTTTCCTTCCCCAGCTGGATGATAGTGAACGCATCATTGGTGCCATTTTTGCCTTTGGGCTGTAAACCCGCGGCTTGAAGAACAGTGGCTTGGACATGAGTTGGAAACCACTTCTGTGATTGTTCACCCAGTGACATTGTCAATTGTTTATAGTGTTACAGATCTGAACATGTAATGTAAATAATGTGTAGTGTAATGTAAAAAAACATACTTAACAGTAACTTGTTATTCATGTTAATAATGTATACCACCTACAGTAAAAAAAAAAACATACACAGTTCAATTCACAGGTGTCCAAGCCACTAGAAAGTCATCTGGATGGGGGAAAAAATAAACAAGATGAAAACGTGCAACTTGTCCTATGATCGATGGCATTAGTCATGGTGCACAGGGATTACAAAATAATTACTTGTTCTGAGAGATGAATATACATTATTTTCAGAATATAATCATCCTGCTACAATCTTGAGCTGCAATGCATGTGATTATGTTATCACCAAGAAAGACAAACGGTAGAAAATAGATGGATGAAATATGAGTGATGATCACATCATGGTGACAGTAAACTAGTGATGCAGGGGAAACGCCCATGATTACACTATCACTACTAGTGACTGACAATATTTTCATTCATTGTTTTGTATATGGCTCACATTCACACATGCAATGTCATACAATGGAGTTAAGGAGTCTTAATCTAGTATTTCAACTACAGAACGCAGAAAATGCACAATACAATACTGTGACATTTCGCTTGCCATCGTCAACCAATTTGCAGAAGTTTGACACGGTGAATAAAACATTTGCTTCCCGAACAAAAGACTAACAGTAAACAACAACTATTATATTGTTGTGATTGTTTAAAACGAGCAGGCTGCACCACAACATTAGCTTTAAGCGGCTACCTACAGCGCTAGCAGTCGCACACCACTTTATACATAACTCTTACCTGAGAGTCATTTGAGGTGACATTTCAGTCCAACACGGGTCGACTTCATTGGTAAAAAAAAACGCGGTGCTTTTTTTTTCTACACCAGGTACTTGTTAGGATAAGTTGTAGTTCGAGTTCTTTCTCTCCATTGCTAATCACTTGCCGTCGACCGGATACGACAGCTACTTCCTTGTCAAACGTCACTTCCTGTACACGCCAGCAGAAGTTGAGGTAAATAACTCCCCCCTGCTGCTGTAAAACGACACACCCAACAGAAATAATTACGTGGCATGTTTGTTTAATTTATTTTTGTTATTCAACGACAAACATACATTTTTAATGTACACAAATGTCAAGGCACTTTCAACATCAGCGAAACATGTCAAGGAAAGAAAACAAAAGCAAATTCAGCTAGAGTATTAAATAATAATAATTAAAAATAATAACAATAAATATGACAGACAAAAAGGGCTACCTAAATCACATTAAATGTTTTTAACACATACCGTATTTCCTTGAATTGCTGCCAGGGCGCTAATTAATTCAAAACCTCTTTTCACTCCTGCGCTCACCAAAGGCATGCGGTAAAAGTAAGCATGCGCTAATTATTTTAAAACCTCTTCTCACTACGGCACTTACCAAAAGTATGCAGTAAAAAATTGAGTGTGATATAAGCTTGGACCTTAAATCCTACTGAATACCTCTTAATCTTCTTCCCTTTATACAATTTCAAATTACCGGTATTGAAATCAGCCTCCTCCATTTTGCAAATGATGACAGGGGAATTGTCACTCGTGACGTCACAAGTTTGACCAAGCGGTAATACTAAGCATGCGCTAATTTTTTTGGGAAGCGAGTTTGACCCGGCAGTAATTCAAGGCAGGCGCATACTATATGCCCTGCGGCAATCCAAAGAAATACGGTATATCCATTTAAGGGTGTTTGTATTCTTAATCATCCTTCAAGATTTGATTGATAATTCTAAATTATCAAGCCAATTAGAACATGTTGACCTTACTTTCATAAATCGACATTTATGTAGATTTTTTTTTTACCTGTAGTATAATAATGTTGACAAACATTTCTATGTTACAGTCATTTATAAAAATACCAAATTTGACCTCTTCAATAGAGAATGGGGACATCTCCACACCCTTGTTTCTCAGCCAATCTCTGATCTCCTCCCAAAACACATGTACACTCTCACATTCCACAAACAGATCACTGACCTCTACAGCTCAACAGATAAAACGTGATTAAGAGGCATGTGAAAGCAATGAAACACATGGAAAAACATGAAATATTAACACATTACACTATATTTTAAATGTTTTGTAGCAATGATTTCACGTTAGGGGCAGCACGGTGGTACAGGTGTTCGTGCATGTGCCTCACAATACGAAGGTCCTGAGTAGTCCTGAGTTCAATCCCGGGCTCGGGATCTTTCCGTGTGGAGTTTGCATGTTTTCCCCGTGACTGCGTGGGTTCCCTCAAAGAACTCCAGCTTCCTCCCACCTCAAAAGAAATGCACCTGGGGATAGATTGATTGGCAACACTAAAATTGGTCCTTGTGTGTGAATGTGAAGGTGAATGTTGTCTATCTGTGTTGGCCTTGTAATGAGGTGGTGACTTGTCCAGGGTGTACGACGCCTTCCGCCCATGTGCAGCTGAGATAGGCTCCAGCACCCCCTGCGACCCCGAAAGGGACACGCGGTAGAAAATGGATGGATGGATTTCACGTTATAAGCTGAAACGAAGCAACATTTTCTCTAGCAAGGTACCTTTGTTAAATATAAATGTGAGTGTAACACGTCTCGTGCTCGGGGTTCTCAGTGTTCAGGAATAAGCAGCCGTTTTATCAGCATATACACTCTTTTTATTTGTTTATACAGTCTCTTGGTCTTAAGGTTCTCCCTTCTCCGTCTCCCCTGGCTCGTCCCTCCTCCTGGGCTCCTCGCGCTGCTTTAAACACAAGAGACAGGTGATTAGACAACCTGTTCCAGCTGGGTTGTCAACTCACCTGCAGCTGCTTCGTAGCCGCCTTCCGCACATGCCCTGCCCACATGGACGCGTGGACCCCCCACAGTGAGTTAATGTGCAAAATGAGCGTGTGCACTTTTCTTAAGAAGAAAATCATACAAATACAAGGAAGTGCTTTCGTCCCCTGAGTGGGACATGGAGGTACAGATAAGAGGTTCTCTTGAATGAGCACAGACTTGATTGTCACCTCACTTGACAAGAGCTTCTTAACCAAACACACCAAGCTGTGTTGGTTTTATCATGTGCTTCATCCACTGCATTGCACACATTCAGGGTACACACCACCAGGCTGGGGTCTGGCCATGCCATTCATCGAACACAAGTTTATCCAAAAATTTTTTTGAATTAAGTTAAAGATTAGTTAAAAATGGCTGACCCAATATTATATTGTTCAGCTTAACAATCCAATTGCATTTATACTGTGCAATATAGTATCGGTATGGGATAAATAATGCGGTGATAGCATTAATGTTTTTAAGTTCTGTGTTTGGTTTCAATCTGGGCTTTTTTTTGTGTACTGTTCATAATGTGTGTCATAAATAATATTTTACCTAATCCTTAAAAACATATCTTCATTGTTGGGTAAACGAAGGAGCACCATGAGTTTAACTAAATCTTTCGGTAGCGTGGTGTAGGGTTGCGCAATTAAAGATGATATACACTATTTATTATACAAATTTCCATCCATCCATCCATCTTCTTCCGCTTATCCGAGGTCGGGTCGCGGGGGCAACAGCCTAAGCAGGGAAACCCAGACTTCCCTCTCCTCAGCCACTTCGTCTAGCTCTTCCCGGGGGATCCCGAGGCGTTCCCAGGCCAGCCGGGAGACATAGTCTTCCCAACGTGTCCTGGGTCTTCCCCGTGGCCTCCTACCGGTTGGACGTGCCCTAAACACCTCCCTAGGGAGGCCTTCAGGTGGCATCCTGACCAGATGCCCGAACCACCTCATCTGGCTCTTCTCGATGTGGAGGAGCAGCGGCTTTACTTTGAGTTCCTACCGGATGGCAGAGCTTCTCACCCTATCGCTAAGGGAGAGCCACGCCACACGGCAGAGGAAACTCATTTCGGCCGCTTGTACCCGTGATCTTATCCTTTCGGTCATGACCCAAAGCTCATGACCATAGGTGAGGATGGGAATGTAGATTGACCGGTAAATTGAGAGCTTTACCTTCCGGCTCAGCTCCTTCTTCACCACAACGGATCGGTACAACGTCCGCATTACTGAAGACGGTGCACCGATCCGCCTATCAACCTCACGATCCACTCTTCCCCCACTCGTGAACAAGACTCCTAGGTACTTGAACTCCTCCACTTGGGGCAGGGTCTCCTCCCCAACCCGGAGATGGCATTCCACCCTTTTCCGGGCGAGAACCATGGACTCGGACTTGGAGGTGCTGATTCTCATCCTCTCTGAGCTGCCACCATCGTGGTAGAGGAGTTTGCGTGTCCCAATGATCCTACGAGCTATGTTGTCCGGGGGCTTTATGCCCCTGGTAGGGTCTCCCAAGGCAAACAGGTTCTAGGTGAGGGATCAGACAAAGAGCAGCTCGAAGACCTTTATGAAGAAGAAATATCGTGGACCCAGATTTCTCTCGCCCGGACTCGGGTCACCGGGGCCCCCCTCTGGAGCCTGGCCCGGAGGTCGGGCACGATGGCGAGCGCCTGGTGGCCGGGCCTGAACCCACGGGGCCCGGCTGGGCACAGCCCGAAGAGGCAACGTGGGTCACCCCTCCAATGGGCTCACCACCCATAGCAGGGGCCATAGAGGTCGGGTGCAATGTGAGATGGGCGGCAGCCGAAGGCAGGGCACTTGGCGGTCCGTTCCTCGGCTACAGAAGCTATACAAATTTGTCGTAGCTTATAATACTATCACTATATCGTGATACTGCATGTTGATCACACATTCTAACTGTGTTTTGCAAATTTGACAGCAACAAGCGAACGAACGTAAAGCACTGTAGTATATTTGCTAGCGGCTAATCTCCCTCTACAGTGTAGAGCCACTTCTAAGTCAACAATTCTCGCTTCCATGGCGGGTATTAAACTAAGTTTCTGGAAGACGAGAAATAGCCAATTCAGGGCTGCCAAGCCTCATGCTTTGAGTGTTAAGAGTCACACAATTTAACCCTTCCTCATTCCACACGCGACTATCCTCAAGCTTATATTTCCCCATTCACTCCACCATATATTTTTTGTAAAAATAAACTTTTTAAGTGTTCCCACGTAATTTGAAAAATAAAAACCTTTGTGATCAGGAATTTTGCCTTATTTTGTAATTAAAATTTCTTGGGAACATTTCAATGAGCATTTTATAGTATTCGCTATCTCAGAAACATGGATTGATCCTAAAAAAAAAAAAAAAGGAATAGCTTTTGCAAGGATATGAACTAAATTACATCAACACAACGAACAAGAACGTCAGAGAAGTAGCAATGTAGGTGAAAGAACCTGAACTACAAAGTGGTGAAAAAAAAAAAATACATGTTATTTGATATTGATAATATCTTAGAATTCTAACCTCTGAAATAGGTCATGAAAAAAGATAAAGCATATTGATCATCTGTTTATAATGAACAGCAAAATCAAGTATTGAAATGTTTAAGGCAGAGGTCACCAACCTTTTTGAAACCAAGAGCTACTTCTTGGGTACTGATTAATGCAAAGAGCTACCAGTTTGATACACACTTAAATGCATTTCCAGAAATAGCCAATTTGCTTGATTTACCTTTAACTCTATGTTATTATTAATAGTTAATGATATTTATCTTTGTGGAAACACTGATCATCTAAATGATTTCTCACAATAAATATATATAGAAACAGATAAATATCAATATGCAACACTTTATTTTTATATTTTCCCTAAGTGCACGTTTTTCAAATTGTATTTGAGTTTTGTCTCTCTTAGAATTAAAAATGTCAGGCAAAGTGAGACCAGCTTGCTAGTAAATAAATAAAATGTAATAAATAGAGGCAGCTCACTGGTAAGTGCTGCAATTTGAGCTATTTTTAGAACAGGCCAGCAGGCCACTCATCTGTTCCTGACGGGCAACCTGGTGCCCGCGGGCTCCGCGTTAGTGACCCCTGGTTTAAGGAGTGGATTAAAGGGGTCCTATCATGCAGAACCCATAGGTACCTGCTGTTGTGCATTTAGGATCTGCATAACTCCTGAAAATTTAAAATACATCAAAAGTAATTTTCTTATGTGGTGACTTAATCATTGACCTCTTAAACCCTATAATAAGCACAATACCATCGATGACCTAATGGATACAATGTATAGCATGAGTTTATATCTAACATTTCCAAAATCAAACCAAATCACAGGACACTGTGCTGTTTGTTGAGCTATATATATATATATATATATATATATATATATATATATATATATATATATATATATATATATATATATATATATATATGTATATATATATATATATATATATATATATATATATATATATATATATATATATATATATATTTGTTTTATTATTGTATATGTGTATATATATATATATATATATAAATATATATATATATCCATCCATCCATTTTCTACTGCTTATTCTCTTTTGGGGTCACGGGGGGCGCTGGCGCCTATCTCAGCTACAATCGGGCGGAAGGCGGGGTAAACCCTGGACAAGTCGCCACCTCATCGCAGGGCCAACACAGATAGACAGACAACATTCACACTCACATTCTCAAACTAGGGCCAATTTAGTGTTGCCAATCGACCTATCCCCAGGTGCATGTCTTTGGAAGTGAGAGGAAGCCGGAGTAGCCGGAGGGAACCCACGCATTCACGGGGAGAACATGCAAACTCCACACAGAAAGATCCCGAGCCTGGATTTGAACCCAGGACTGCAGGACCTTCGTATTGTGAGGCAGACGCACTAACCCCGCTGCCACCGTGAAGCCCCATATATATATATATATATATATATATATATATATATACAAAACACTCATCTACTCATTGTTGAGTTAAGGGTTGTACTGTCCATCTTTGTTCTATTCTCTGTCACTATTTTTCTAAACATGCTGAACACCCTCTGCATTGCTGTGTGGCACACACAAAAGTGCTTTCATCAAATGCACTACAGTCTGGAATCTTCCATCTTCGTCTCCTTGTTGTGTGCGTAGTTGTGCACTGCACTCTCTAAAAACCGTAGATGTTATCGTCACATATGCATGTACAGTAGATGGCAGAATTGTCCTGTTTAAGAGTGTCACAACATTGCTGTTTACGGCAGACAAATTGCTTTATGGTGACTGCTGTTGTTGTGAGTTGTTACCACGCTGGGAGGACGTTATTGAAACTGCCTAACAATAAACCCGCATAAGAAACCAATAACTCGCCCTCAATCATTCTACAGTTATAATATCATTGGGCAGACACGCTGTTTATATTGTGGGAAAGCAGACGTGAAAACAGGCTGTCCTCCCTCAGGTCCGCATGGATCTGGAGGGGGCGTGGCCTCCAGCTCCGCCTGAATTTCGGGAGATTTTCGGGAGAAAATTGGTCCCGGGAGGTTTTCAGGAGAGGCGCTGAATTTCGGGAGTCTTCCGGAAAATCCGGGAGGGTTGCCAAGTATGGTTCCAGCTATCGTGGGATTACACTCCTCAGCCTTCCCGGTCAGGTCTATTCAGATGTACTGGAGAGGATGCTATGCTAGATAGTCTAACCTCGGATTCAGGAGGGACAGTGTGGTTTTTCGTCGTGGTCGTAGAACGGTAGACCATCTCTATACTCTTTGCCCAACCAGTCTACATGTGCTTTGTGGACTTGGAGAAGGCATTTGACTGTGTCCCCTGGGAACTCCTGTGGGGAGTGCTCAGAGAGTATGGAGTTTCGGACTGTCTGATTGTGGCGGTCCGCTCCCTGTATGATCAGTGTCAGAGCTTGGTACGCATTGCTGGCAGAAAGTCGGACCCGTTTTCCAGTGAGGGTTGGACTCTGCTAAGGCTACCCTTTATCACCAATTCTGTTCATAACTTTTATGGACAGAATTCCTAGGCGAAATCAGGGCATTGAAGGGATCCGGTTTGGTGACTGCAGGATTAAGTATCTGCTTTTTGCAAATGATGTGGTCCTGATAGCTTCATCTGGCCAGGATCTTCAGCTCTGACTGGACCGGTTCGCAGCCTAATGTGTGGCGACTGGGATGAGAATCACCACCTCCTAGTCCATGGTTCTCGCCCAGGAAAGGGTGGAGTGCCATCAGAAAAGTTCGGGAGGAGATATTGCCCCATGTGGAGGAGTTCAAGTACCTCGGAGTCATGTTCACAAGCGAGGGGAGAGTGGATTGTGAGATCAACAGGCGGATCAGTGCAGTGTCTTCAGTAATGCGGACCCTGTATCGATCCGTTGTAGTGAAGAAGGAGCTGAGCCGAAAGGCAAAGCTCTCAAATTACCGGTCTATCTACATTCCCATCCTCACCTATCGTCATAAGCTTTGGGTTATGACCAAAAGGACAAGATCAGGGTCTGACCGGCAAGAGGCCACGGGGAAGACCCAGGACATGTTGGGAAGACTATGTCTCCCTGCTGGCCTGGGAACGCCTCGAGATCTCCCGGGAGGAGTTGGACGAAGTGGCACGGGAGAGGGAAGTCTCAGCTTCTGTGCTTAGGCTGCGGCCCCCGCGACCTGACCTCGGATAAACGGAAAAAAATGGATGGATGGACAGTTAAGGAGCCTCACCTGCCTCTTCTAATTACGCATCCCTGTTCAAATGGGTCTCTTCATCAGTTAGGATTTATTTTTTGACATAGCTTATTTATCCACCACATGTAATTTATCTGAATATAGTTTCATTCAAAACCTTGTATTTAGTGAATATAATACTGTATGTCAAAACTGAAGCTCCTGTTTTACTCCCAAGTATGATTTATCCAGTTTAATGAGCACCTACATTCATTTTCAGAATTATTGTATTACCTGCTCCGTTTGGGAGTATTGTGTTGAACTGTATGAACTAATGTCCAGAGGAATCCATATGGTCCACTGGGGTCACTGCGCTCCCATGATTTGATAATAAGTCAAGCAAACGTCATATATTACCCCCTAGAAGAACATAATACCAGTGCACTCCTCCTTTGTGAGATAAAGCATGAAAGCCGCTGCATTCCAACATCACCTGTGTCCTTTTATTACCCACCTCTGCTAGAAAATACATTGCTGCATTTCCAAATAAAATATCACTCTATAATTTAGAAGTATGATGTGGACTCGCTTGTCACAGAGTCATAAACTGTCCAAGTGAACCAGCTTGTATGTTTGGGGCCACATGGTCTACCATGTTTAGACCCCTTATATTGTATGTTAGATTAATTTATTAAATACCTAAAAACATCTTGAGGCACCATTTTGTCTTTTTACTGAGGTAATTTTATAGCGGACGCACTGATGTCCAAATTCTGCAAGACTGACTGATTTAAAAGGCCTTTTAGCTTTTAGCTCAGCGATCAGTCGAGATCCTGAATAAATTTTAATGAAAAAGAAGGAGAGAGGCACACAAATCAACCGCCGGCTTTTTCCTCAGGAATGTTTTTGTGGAAATTCACTGATATATGGGTGCAGATGTGCAAATGTGCAAAGCAGAGCTAACACAGGCCGCTAAGCTGGAGCAACATTTCAACTGTGGTGACTCCCTAAAAGTCTTTATTTCCACGTTTTAACTTCCTAAAGATTAGGTATGTTTTCTGTTTTCTAAAACTTGAACGGATAAAAATAAAAAGTATTTTATCCTCGATGGGGTGTTATGTATATTTTGTTATGTCAACCCAATGGTTACATTGGACACCTTTTTATTAGTACTGGGTGTTTTTCTCTCTGTATAATGTGTTCATTAAAATAATGTATATTTCGGAATATGATAGTGTTAAAACTGTTCAAACCTATACAATTTACTTACATGTAAACCCAGGGCGGCCTCTTGCAAAACGCAGATCTCAAGCTCCGCGTCAGGCCCCGAGATCGGTGGGGGGCGTAGTTTTGTGTGAGTATTTAAAATGTCAAATAATATTAAATCTTACAGCATTGTAATTCCTTTCCTCTTGTTGCTCAGTCATAGGAATACAATGGCAAATTTCACCAAACTCATTGTCCCTTATAGCACACAGCGTTGGTACCGGGCCAGAGATATGCCAGAAAGCTATACAAATGTATGTTACAAATTTGCTATTTTTGTACTATGAAATAGATTATTGAACAATGTCTTTGCCATTGTTTTTTGTTTTTTAGCAAATAATGCATTAAATTATATGACATTTTGATGAAAAAATTTGTAAAACATGTTACACATATATGAAAAAGTGGGCTCAAGATAAAATTCTGATTCGGGACCCTGTGTAAACCCCCAAGTTCGTCCACAGGAAACTCCTTTTTTTTCCTTTCTTTCCCGCTTGCATCCCTTTTCTGAGTTTTTCCCATATTACACCTTTCATAAAAAAACACAACAACATGTTGTAGATTTGCCAGAGCACAGCAGCATAGCTTCCGGTCTACGAGGCAACTCTTTGGAAAACATTGGTGTAACACACAGGTATAAAACTCGCTTTCACTGCGGGCCATGTCGCAATTATGGCTGCACTCAGAGGGCCGCTGGTAACAGTGAATAATATATGAATTTGTTTATACATTTTATTGTATATTTTCTATGTACACTGTAAAAAAAAAATCTGGGAAATGCCTTGCCAGTTTTTTACTGTAAAATATACAGATTTATTCTACAATATCCATCCATCCATTTCCTACTGCTTGTACCTTCTGGAATGAAAAAAACAGTACCCACTGTTTTTTAACAGTAAAATACTGGCAGTTTAGTTGCCCGAATTCTGCAGTACAATAATGATTTATTTTTTACAACATATTACTGTAAATGGAAAAACTGTACCATTGTTGTTCTTATTTCTGGCAACCAAGCTGTCAGTTTTTTACCATTAAAAAAACCGCAGTACAGTTTTAACATTTACAGTAATACATCATTAAACCACAGATTTTAGAGTAAAAAAAAAGGCAGTTTAGTCACCAGAATTTTACAGTAAAGACTGTGGTACAGTTATTTTCAATTTAGAGTTACACGTTTTTACCATGAAATCTATTGTCCTTTTTATTGCATACAATTTGATCATTTGCTTTGAAAGTAGATATTGAAGTATTTATTTGTTTTTTAACAAGACAAAATGTTTGGGTATTGGATAATAAAAAACTTATGTGGCCCGTGAACGTTTCAAAAAATATGCGTAAAGGTGTCTTTTCTTACTAAATGTATTAGTTATTTTCCATTTCACAGGAAAAAATACATGTACTGCATTGAATTGCATACATTCTATGTTTTTTATTATCCAATACCCAAACATTTTGTCCAGATCTGGCCCCCGAGCCTTGAGTTTGACACCTATGGTTTACCATGTCTTGCAGCCTGTAAAGTTATGTCTTCGAAATAAAAGCACACCACATAGTAGTAATGTGACACCACGGCGCGGGGACTTGCCTTTATTTTCCCTCATTTTCCATTATTTTCGAAAAAGTTTCCTTTTAATTTGTAGTTTTTAAATGCAAACATTCATGTTACTCATAAGCAAGTGTGTAAAAACATCCCAATATTTAATAGAAAATACATACACATATATTGAACTAAATACGTTTATAGTATACTAGGGCTGTCCAAACTCTTCACACCGTAAGCGACTTTCAGAAAAATGAAAGTACGCTGTGGAAATGTAGTCATTTTTTCACAATATTATTTTCCATTAAACACAGTAAAACCAGTGAGCTAAGATATGCTAAACTCCAAATTATCATACTGGTTCAAACATTCATTATTTCAAGTTTTCTCTCTTTAACGTAGCCATAATTCTAAATGTAGTGTATAGACTGTATAACCAATACAATTCTAGCCGCATGTTGCAAGTGGTCCTCAAGCTGCGCAATAGGAAATACATTTTAGTACATCAGTGTTTTTCAACCACTGTGCCGCGGCACAAGTGTGCCGTGAGATACAGTCTGGTGTGCCGTGGGAGAATATGTAATTTCAACTAACTAACTAAAAATATTTTTTGCAAACCAGTAATTATAATCTGCAAATGTGCCGTTGTTGAGTGTCTGTGCTGTCCAGAGCTCGGCAGACTATTCATGTAATACTCCTCATTATCACTAGGTGGCAGCAGGTAGCTAATTGCTTAGTCGATGTCGTGATCACAATATGCGGGAGGCAGTGTGTAGGTAAAAAGGTATCTAAAACATAAACCAAAAATAAACAAAAGGCAAGTGCCGCTGAGAAAAGGCATTGAAGCTTAGGGATGGTTATGCAAAATTAAACTAAAACTAAAATGGCTGCCAAGTAAACAAAAACAGAATACTGGACGACAGCAAAGACTTACAGCTTGTGGAGAAGACGGCGTTCACAAAGTTCATCCGTACATGACATAATAATCAACAATGTACCCACAAAGAAGGATAGTGTCCGCAGTGAATAGAATAGAATAGAATAGAATAGAATAGAAAGTACTTTATTGATCCCTGGGGGAAATTCAGCACCACAGTTCGCTCACAATAGACAATAGTAATAATATATAATATATAACATATATTATATATATAATATATAATATATAAACAGCGTACAAGGAAGACATAAAACTGTTACAGGAAAATACCAACAAAGGAGAAAAAGCCACCAAAATAAGATGCAAGACAAGAACTAAAACACTACACACAGGAAAACGGCAAACAACTCCAAATAAGTCACGGCGTGATGTGACAGGTGGTGACAGTACACCTACTTTGAGACAAGAGCTATATTGATGCATGGTTGTTTATGGTTCAAAGTCATATCCAACAACTGCGAGAACGCTTTTTTACTGTCAATATCGGCTGCTGAGTTTCACTTTTTTATGTTTTCTGCTGGTGGTGTGCCTCAGAATTTTTTCAATGAGCCTTGGCTCAGAAAAGGTTGAAAAACACTGTAGTAGATTACATGTTTGCACCAGAGACAAATAACTTGCTTAATGCTGCAGATTTACAGTACACGCAGATACCGTTAAGCCTCAGCCAGACATTCACAGGTCATGAAACAGGTGTCAGTCCTGCCGACTCTACCCACACATGTATGCCCTGAGGTCAGCCCATACACAATGATATCATTTATCACAACTGTTGGGGTGGAGACATTATTGTGAGCCAGAGTTCAAAGGCATACTAATGGCAAGAACATGTTTGTGAGGCCAATGGAAACTCTCAGGTATGAATACATTGGAGAGTATAAGAATGTATTTCAGTGAGCCGATTCAACACCGCAGGTAATTAATGTAAATCTTCTATCAAATGCCTCTACTAAAATAACCATTGACATGTTAACAGCACCAACATGTGCACACTGTAGCAAATTTGGCATTGCTTTAACATGCAATGAGAGCGTCATCATACACATGAGATAGATTTACTTTTCAGCAAAAGAGAGTGAGCTGCATCATTATATTTACAAGCCTTCAATGCTAGAAGCATTTCCACAAGGATAAACATCCCACACAGCTACTCACTCTGTTCAACTTTACAGCAACCTGCCTATACAACATAAGACATTTACATTTTCTTCTAATTAATATAATTATTTAGCTCAGCACCACCATTGGATTAGTTCATACAAAACTTGAATGGATGTGGGAACAATGTGTCATGATCCGCGGCTCGGATCATGTCATATTCGGGTTTTGTTTTGTATCTCGTCATGTTAGTTCCTGGTGGCACTTCCTGTTTGTTTCCATTTACATAGTAACGCATTTGTGTCACTTGCCTTTTGTTTTTCACGCGCACCTGCTTTGTGATTATCCTCTTCATTTAAGCCTGCCTTTTTTTTTTCATTCGACCTCGGATTCTAGTTTGCTGATCGATGCAACAGGTGACGTCGCCAATTCCTATTGTGGTAGAAGTATTTTTGTATTTGTTAGCTTCCACTAGCTCACATGCTAGTGCTTTCAGTTTTTTCTAGCTCCCATGCTAGTTCTGTTGGTTTTGTCTTCAGTGCCTTGTGCAAGTCTTTTTGTTCTTAGTCTGTTTTATAGTAGAAATAAATCATAATTTCTTACTTTCACGCTGTGTCCTGTCCACCTGCAATACAGAGAGAACGCACCCGCATAACCACAATGCCAGGTAAGCGTCACACAATGTGGCGTTATCACATTATATGGTTTTGACATTTTACAATTTATATTCCACTATTTTTCCATAATATTGAGTTCCTTCACTCCCAACAGTGTATAATGTTCCTTTCGTAGTGTGTCTCTTGGCTGCACTGCTTCCAGAATGTGTATGTTAGATGTTATCGTCCAATCAGATTTCAGTTTCTATGTGTTGCCATGTTAGTGTAAAATCAGGTGTACTGATTTATAACATTTTTATATTTGGGTGATGGGAGCAAAACCGTTTAACTAATGGTCTATGAAAAGGAAGATGGAGTTTGTATACAAATAATCAGCATCTTTAGTGAGTAGGATGTATAATAATTTTCGGACATCATTCCGATTTTTTTTTTCCCCCTATGCTTTGCACCCTGCAGCTTAAAAAACGGTGCAGCTAATTATTGGATTTTTTTTGTTTTTGCTAACGGCTACTGCAAATAGTTTTCATAAAACACAGGCAAAGACACTGAAAAAGTGTGTTAGTGTTTGTACTATGGTGCCATCTTTCAGACAAGTTCGCTCAATGCATGTGCTGCGGGGTCAACGTTTACATTATCTCCTCCTGTTTAGTGCTTTCAACCGGAAGTACAAGTGCAGTTCCCGGTGTCTAGTATTTTTTTAGAGCATTTCTACTGATATGGTTTCTTCATTTGTTACTCCAGGCAACTTTCGTAGGTTCTACAATATAACTAAAACCAATTAGACTTACTAAACCGTCCCATTTGTGATGTCAGTATGAGTGTTTTCATGCATACTTGTACATGCAATCATTATGGAATGAAGCTACCGTCATTAGAAACATAATTTTCAATGGCCTTCTTTTTTTTATAGTTTCAGTTTCACAAATTGCTCAGTAAATTCAACAAAACGTCACTGTAGAGTTATTGAGTCTGTTTAGTTGATTGGAGAGCTAGTTAGTCCATGACAATGACTTCAATTTTGTTTGATCCGCTGTTTTACAGCTATGTTACAGGCACTGTTTGAAAACAATTAAAAGGTATGTAAATAGACATCTACAATATATTTTAGTGTAAATAACTCATTTCATTACATACATATCTGTGAGGTATACCCAGTGAGGCTAAATATGTAAATATATTTTTTTCTTTTAAAATTTGGTGGGTGCGGCTTGTATACCGATGCACTTCATGGTCCGCAAAATACGGTAATCCATTAATTGTTTTGATGTTTTTGCTATGGTTTTAGATAAATATTACATTGACATAATAGTACAATACATTACATTCGTCCAATTTACAGGCAGCCAAGTATGTACTTGAAGATAAAGGGTTAAATGGGTTTCTTGCTTTAGTAATAATGGTGTTCATAACCAATATGCAGAATGACTCGCTCTCTGTAGTGCCACACCTTTTTACGCTTTGACTCCAAAAGAGATCTCAAAAAATACTAGAGAGGCCGAAATACAAACATGTCTTTTTAATTTCACAAAAAGCGACACATAACAAAAGGAGATGATCAGGGCCAGAAAGGCCAGGATCGTAAAAACCTGAACACTACGCTAGTCTTGGAGGGTGAAAACAAAAAACAATGTCACCTGAGGGAAAAAACCAGCGAAAAGAAAAAAAAAAACAAATAAAGCAATTAACAAACAAAATTGAGACCACAAGGGAAAAACTGGAGGACTGGATACTCAGATACAAAACTAACAAACTGGGAAAAAAAAGCACAGGAATATACTCAACAAGCTGGAGGAACTGGAAGCAAGCTGAATAGACTTGGAGTCACAAATAGGGACTACGTGGAAAGATCCGACATCAAGTAGTTGCGTGAGGGGAGATTATATAGGTGGGGGTAAATTGACTACAGTTGTGCTGGTCAATCCTGCTTTTCCTTGGGTAAACTGGCGTCCGAAACAGAAAAAAGGAATGTGGAAAAGACTAGTCCAGTAGGAGGCACCAAAACACAGATATGTAACAGTACCTCCCCTAATGGACGCCCCCGTTTTTTCCGGGAAATTGTTGATGGAAGTTTGACAATAGAGATGGATTGAGAGTGAGTGATCGGGAGACCCTGGATCGGTTCTCTGAGCCATAACCTTACCAGTCCACCAGGTACTGGAAACCCCTTAGGAGATCTCAGGTCGCAGGACGTCAATGGTTTAAAGGAGAGACATGGAATACCGGATAAACCTTGAGGGACTCTGGCAGTTGGAGTTGGGACAGAAGGTGCGTGTGACCGGAAATTGACCAATGCACCTATGCCGAACCGTCTGAGAGACATATTGAAGAGGTAAGTCTTTAGTGGAGAGCCATACCATATGACCAGGTCTGTTGTCTGGTGTGGGGCGACTATGACGGTTGGCCAGCTTCTGGTTGCGTACATGGCGAAGATGGGCCGATACTGTTGGTACTGCGGATTCTTCCTCCAATGATGGGGATATGGGAGGTTGAAATCCATAGGCCATGTGAAAATGAGAAACTCCAGTGGCTGAACTGACGAGATCATCAGTCCGGGCTCCAGTACTCTGGAATGCCCTCCCGGTAACTGTTCGAGATGCTACCTCAGTAGAAGCATTTAAGTCTCACCTTAAAACTCATCTGTATACTCTAGCCTTTAAATGGACCTCCTTTTTAGACCAGTTGATCTGCCGTTTCTTTTCTTTTTTCTCCTATATCCCCCCTCCCTTGTGGAGGGGGTCCGGTTTGATGACCATGGATGAAGTACTGGCTGTCCTGAGTCGAGACCCAGGATGGACCGCTCGTCGGGACCCAGGATGGACCGCTCGCCTGTGTATCGGTTGGGGACATCTCTACGCTGCTGATCCGCCTCCGCATGGGATGGTTTCCTGTGGACGGGACTCTCGCTGCTGTCCTGGATCCGCTTTGAACTGAACTCTCGCGGCTGTGTTGGAGCCACTATGGATTGAACTTTCACAGTATCATGTTAGACCCGCTCGACATCCAGTGCTTTCGGTCCCCTAGAGGGGGGGGGGGGGGAGTCCCATATCTGAGGACCTCTCCATGGTTTCTCATAGTCAGCATTGTCACTGGCGTCCCACTGGATGTGAATTCTCCCTGCCCACTGGGTGTGAGTTTTCCTTGCCCTTTTGTGGGTTCTTCCGAGGATGTCGTAGTCGTAATGGTTTGTACAGTCCTTTGAGACATTTGTGATTTAGGGCTATATAAATAAACATTGATTGATTGATTGATCATTTTGTGCATACTCTATCCATGGTAAATTGAGGGCCCAGGAAACCGGTTGTTGGTGATATATGCAAAATTTGTTGCTTCCACACACTGGTTTGCACGCTCTATCTGGCTGTTGGTTTGCGGGTGGTACGGCAAGGACAAGTTGGCAGATGCCCTGCAGATTTCCTTTCAGACAGCTGATGTGAACTGTCGGCCTCGGTTGGAAACCACTTCCACAGGAATGCCGTGCAGCCTGAACACATGCTGGACCAGGAGATGGGCAGTCTCTAAATCAGTAGGAAGCTTGGGCAGAGCGACAAAATGTACCACCTTAGACAAATGGTCGACGAAAGTGAGTATGACAGACTTACCATTAGGTGGCGAAAGTTTAGTAATAAAGTCCGAACCCACGTGAGACCAGAAGCCTGCTAGAGCCTGGTACGATGACTTTTTGCGGGCATAGACAAAGAAGGTGGCAACAAACTCCTTGAAATCATTGGGCCAGCAGGAAAATAGTCCAATGGACACCAGGATAGCAGGCCACTTCAGAGCTATTGGCCCAGGATAATGCCTTAGGCCGTAGTTTAAGACTCACAAATAGTCCACCTGCGAAACAAGCAGCAGGTGCAGGTGAGGTCCTGAGTGTTTCTTCCATCTCATTTTAGGCATCCCACCAGAAGCCAACATGAATCCAAGAAAGAGGAATAATTGTCCTTCATTTCTGCAGAATGTAGCCTGGATAAGGCATCTGGCTTGCCATTTAAAGTCCCTGGGCGAAACACAAGAGAGTAGTCGAATCTTGAAATGAAAAGTGCCCACCTGGCCTGCCTGGCATTGAGTATTTGTGCGTACCAGAGTCATGCCGGGTTCTTGTGATCCGTGAGGACATTAAAGGTTTGTTGTGACTTGTGAGCCCTCCAAGAGATGCCTCGACTCCTGCAAGGCCAATACGATAGCCAGGAGATCCCGATTTCCCATGTTGTAATTTCTTTCTGCCTGTGTCAGGTGACGAGAAATAAGATGTTTCCGGAGATGCAGTTTCCCAGTGGACGGGTCGCGCTGGGTGAGGACGGCTCCTAGAGAGGTTAGGATGAGGTTTAGGTTTAATCCCTACCTTCTACCAACCTCGTCACATCCGTTGTGTCCTTGAGCAAGACACTTCACCCTTGCTCCTGATGGATCGTGGTTAGGGCCTTGCATGGCAGCTCCCGCCATCAGTGTATAAATGTGTGTGTGAATGGGTGAATGTGGAAATCGTGTCAAAGCGCTTTGAGTACCTTGTAGGTAGAAAAGCACTATACAAGTATAACCCATTTACCATGTGTCACACACCTTGTCATATTGCATTTTGTATATTATTGATTGTTGTATATTTGCGATGCAATAGTGGTGCTATAAAGAGGTGGATCGGTTGAGCCATCACTGATGACCCAGGTACAAAATGCGAAGCCCGCCACAGCTTTTTTACATCCAAAAAACAATACAAACAATTTGCATTTAGAAAAGTTGAACAAACTATAAGAAAAAACACAGAGAAAGTACCTGATGTACGTAAAATATTGTGTGACATGCTCCATCCCTGAAAAGGTACTTTGAATACATTATGTATGTTGCCAATTTATGACAGTTACAGACACTTTTTATGCAGCAGAGCCTTGAAGTCTATTCTTTCTGAAGCTATAGTCAACAATACTCACACGTTCATACTATTTTGCCTATTGTTCACAATAATGAGGGACAAGAGAACAAATACATGCACCTGGGGATAGGTTGATTGGAAACACTGAATTGGCCCTAGTGTGTGAATGTGAGTGTGAATGTTGTCTGTCTATCTGTGTTGGCCCTGCAATGAGGGGGCGACTTGTCCAGGGTGTACAACGCCTTCCGCCCGATTGTAGCTGAGATAGGCACCAGCGCCCCCCGCAACCCCAATGGGAATAAGCGGTAGAAAATGGATGGATGAAGAGAACAAAAGTTTTTTTTTTTCGGATTCTAATGTGTAATAATCATCTCGTTCTCGGTGGCTAGCAATGCAGCTAATAGGATCATTCCATTGTGCCTCTAAGTCACTTTGAAAGTGCATCCCAAAACCGCAAACAATACTTAATTTACATTCCGTAGCCTGTAAACAACCAAACTGTAGCGACATTGTTATTGTAAGAGAAAAATATTTTTCTTTTTCGTATGGCATTAGCTGAAAGTTACTATATGGCTGTTATTGCATGTTTATGGGGCTGTTGTTTAAACATAGTGTATGTAAGGTCACAAACAGTTTTTTATGCTCTCACTATGAAAATAATTGATATATAAATAATAATCCTACACTGTAATAACCACAATACACAAGGGACAGCAATATAATGTACCTTTTTAAACACCTTATTGATTTTTTAATTCTTAACTGGGTCATCATGCAAAATTTATGCTCAATCCCTTCCATAGTTTAAAGGTGCCATATGTATTAATGTGGCCAGAAATGGTACTGCAATCACGGTCAAAGTTCTGTAGTCCCCTCCCACTCTATCTGACTGAGGTTGCCAGAGACACAGCCAAATCCAAATCCTACTCCAGGGAACTTGCTGTAGATTTATTTTGTTTATGCTTCTTGCAAGATGGTTTACAAAGTAATTATGCCACATTTTACTAATGTTGATTAGCCTAATGTATTTGTAAAGTTACGCAGCAATAATTTAGTCGGGAGTCGGGACAGTTTGTTGGCATTACCCTGTTAAAATATGTCTAGTTTGACCGCACGGACCACCATCGAAATAATTATACCTGTATATAATAATGTATAATATATTATATATCACATCAGTGTTGCGATCTGTGACTCAGATCTTCACATGTTTATTTTTCCATCTTTGTTTCATTCTCTTCTGACCCACTTACTTCCTGTTTAGTCCGTTACCATGGTTACACATTGATTTCACCGGCTCCTCGTTTTCTACACACCTGGTTCTCCTTGATTTCTCCCTATATAAGCTTTCCTCTTTTCTTTGTTCAGTCTCGGATCCTAATTTGCCCACGCGCAACACTGACGACTCTCGACCTTCATCTTTGTATGTATATTCTCGCTAGCTTTTACGCTAAGCCATTTGTCTATTCCAGCTCACATGCTGAGGAACTGTTTTTCTGTTTTTGGTTTGCTTTCTCTTTACAGTAGTGTTTTTGTTCCTAGCCTTTTATTATTTAATAAATCCATTTATAACTTACCTTGTTGTGTTCATCGCTTCGACGCATCCCCGGAAGAACCAATCCGGCATTACAATGCCACACAAGCGTCACAGTAGGATCCGAGCATCAAAATGTTTTTCCGCGTCGAAACCACGGGAGGAACCCTTCGACTTGGGTTTGTGGTTGGAGCTCGTGGCTTGGGAGCAGGAAAGACTTGACTGTGGGCCTGAAGTCCCCTCCGAAGCCGTTCGCGCTGCCCCGAAGAGGCGGGGGGTCCAGTGGAGAGGCCCCCCGCACGGCAGTAATGTTCCAGCACCACTTATTCCTCCCCATGGACACAGCAAGTTTCACCCCGTCCAGGATTCACCCGTCATTACCGGTAATCCTGCTTGTTTTTTTTCAAATCATTCCTTAAGCTGCCATGACACTTTTTCTGACACAAGCGATGACGTCAATTGGGGAACGCCCACCGGTGACGCAACACCGGCCTCTGTTGATGACATTTTTTCAGAAGATTTTTATATTGTGGACAGTAATTCTCATTCCCAACCTTTTTTGAATATCAATAACATTCATGACAAGATACAGAATTATCAGGATATTTTTTCTTATTATTCTAGTCAACCTCAGTCACCTAGTTTTTCTCCTACACCTCCTTTAAAACCTCATTCTCCGGCCAAGTCCAAGGTGTTTCCTCCCTTTTCTAAAGGAAATTCTGGACAAATTAAAGGGGAGGAGTCGGCCCGCCTCCAAGCCTCCCACCACCCTCCCTTAAGGTCAGTCCCTGACCATAGGGAACGGGTCTGGGATCCCCGTCTGGAGGAAGGGGCTATGACCTATAGCTGTGCTACGGAGGTAGCACAGATACTACCCTCTAAACCACAGCCACCATGTAGACCTCCTCCACCTGTTTTTCCCCCGGCCAAATCTCAACGGCCTTGTAGACCTCCTCCACCTGTTTTTCCCCTGGCCAAGTCTCAACGGCCTTGTAGACCTCCTCCACCTGTTTTTCCCCCGGCCAAGTCTCAACGGCCTTGTAGACCTCCTCTACCTGATTTTTCCCCGGCCAAATCTCAACGGCCTTGTAGACCTCCTCCACCTGTTTTTCCCCCGGCCAAGTCTCAACGGCCTTGTAGACCTCCTCCACCGGTGTTCGGACTCGCGAGGTCATTACCTCCAGCACGTCCTCCACCACCGGTGTTCTGCACTGCTCCCAGTCTGGTTCTCACACCAGCACATGACTCTCGCCTGGTTTTCAAGCCAGAATTAGACTCTCGCCTGGTTTTCACACCAGAAAATGTTGCTAGCCTGGTTCTCAAGCCAGCACTAGACTCCCACCTGGTTCTCACACCAGCCTCCGACCCAGAACTGGTTCTCATACCAGTTACAGACTTTAGCCTGGAGCCCACTCCAGTACCAGCTCCAGAGCTGGAGCCTACTCCAGTACCAGCTCCACGCCGCCAAGCGCCGGTACCAGCTCCACGCCGCCAAGCACCGCCGACGACGGGGCTGGAGCCCACACCAGCGTCGACGACGGGGCTGGAGCCCACACCAGCGTCGACGACGGGGCTGGAACCTTCACCTATGTCGACAGGGCTGGAGCCCACTCCAGTGCCAGCTCCTCGACAAGCGCCGGTACCAGCTCCACGCCGCCAAGCACTGCCGACGAAGAAGCTGGAGCCCACACCGGCGCCGACGATGAGGCTGGAGCTCACACCAGTCACGACTCCTGCGGCTCCCAGGCCGCCTCCGACGACTCCTGCGGCTCCCAGGCCGCCTCCGACGACTCCTGCGGCTCCCAGGCCGCCTCCGACGACTCCTGCGGCTCCCAGGCCGCCTCCGACGACTCCTGCGGCTCCCAGGCCGCCTCCGACGACTCCTGCGGCTCCCAGGCCGCCTCCGACGACTCCTGCGGCTGCAGCACCCGCATCATCCTCGCCAGCTGCACTCGGGCCTGCTTTGGCTGCAGTCCCCGCACCCTCGTCTGCTGCTTCCAAGCCTGCTGGGATTTCGGTGCTGAGGCGTCGTCCACCACGTCGATCACGGGCGTGGCCTCTGCGAGGTCATCCTCCTCGCCAGACACTCCCTCCTCCATGTCGGCCACGGATGTGGCCGTGCCCGGGTCGTCCGCCTCGCCGGGCACCTCATCCTGCGATGCGGCCACTAATGTGGCCTTTTCGAGGTCGCCCGCCAAAACTTTTTCGGCAGCGGCGTTCCATCCGCCGCCGCCACTTGACTTGTCCTCGGTGGATTCGGGGACACACGACTTGGCGACCCTCCACCGTGGCCTCCCTCCGCCCTCCCTTCGTTTGTGGACTCTGTTTTTGGGGAGGGGGTTCAAGTTGTTTCTTATTTGTTTTTGTTTTCTTTGAGACATCTGGAATCTGTCTTTTTGGGGGGGGGAATACTGTTGCGATCTGTGACTCAGATCTTCACATGTTTATTTTTCCATCTTTGTTTCATTCTCTTCTGACCCACTTACTTCCTGTTTAGTCCGTTACCATGGTTACACATTGATTTCACCGGCTCCTCGTTTTCTACACACCTGGTTCTCCTTGATTTCTCCCTATATAAGCTTTCCTCTTTTCTTTGTTCAGTCTCGGATCCTAATTTGCCCACGCGCAACACTGACGACTCTCGACCTTCATCTTTGTATGTATATTCTCGCTAGCTTTTACGCTAAGCCATTTGTCTATTCCAGCTCACATGCTGAGGAACTGTTTTTCTGTTTTTGGTTTGCTTTCTCTTTACAGTAGTGTTTTTGTTCCTAGCCTTTTATTATTTAATAAATCCATTTATAACTTACCTTGTTGTGTTCATCGCTTCGACGCATCCCCGGAAGAACCAATCCGGCATTACAATGCCACACAAGCGTCACAATCAGCCTACTTTGATGGCAAGTCAAGGCCAACAGTAAAATTACAGCCACATTTTGTTCAGCACAACTCCATGTTGCATCCAACCTGATGCACTGCATTCTCTTCCATGCACACACATCACCATCTTTCAGTGCAAAGTGTGATTCCATGAGACAACCCGTGTTACACATAAACCATGTTACGCATAAATCCTTTTGGCTACTACCATGTCAATACACAAAGTAGAACATCATTACATGTAATGCATTATATTGTGCCAAGCAAATACCACCCCATTTGTGCCTGATGCAGATACAGTATCAGAAACCGCAATTAGCCATTCTAATGTTTGAATGCATTTCCTCAGCGTATCAGCATATTGAGAACGAAATAGGCACTGACACAACCAATATCCACATGGGTTTTATTTGTCGAAAATATATTTTGCCCTGTCAGTTGGATGAAATATCGACATCCAGGCTAACGGGCATATATTTCCCTCGTTAGCCTATATGTCAATGTGTCATATAGCATGCTGAGCTACACTAGTTGGATGGTGGTTTGCATCTAAGCATTCGTGTGCACGAACATACTAGCTTTGTTAGACAACATCATAGCCTGTATTGGACAATATAGTTTACATACAAAATGTCCATTTCCCTTTATTAAAAGTAATAAGAAAATGTAAATGCCTTACTTAACTATCAAGGATTAAATTGGCAAGTTTGGCGTCAGATGAAAATATCTTCTCCGCCTTCAATCGTCTCCATCTGTCGAAGGCACCGCCGATACAAATCCTCTTTTTGTTCCTGGCTTTGTCATTAATAAGTTGAGAATTGTAACGACGGCTTTTATATTTACTACGGTCTGACATGTTTAGTAACTTTACCAGTGGCAGTAGCTTGACGAAGGTGGCAGTGCGTAACTGGCAACCTGGATGTGACACACTCACAGACTTTCTAATTGGTCAAACGGTGGAGGGCGGGGCATCAAAATGAAAACAATAAATCAAATTTTGAAATGAGCATATCCCGGCAGAACTACCATTATCAGTTATAAAGGTATTCGAAAAGAACATGATTTATTAATGCCTTTTGACGTATCAGGGCCATTTAATGATGACTTGACGTGTAATTATTACATATGGCACCTTTAACTCCATTGTTTTATGCAGAATATACATCTACTATGGAGATTTGTTAATATTATTTTCGGCCTCGAAATTAATTATTGGTGTGTGTGTGTGTGTGCGTGTGTGTTTTGTGCGTGTGTGTGTGTGTGTGTGTGTGCGTGTGTGTGTACTCTTAGTCACCTTGACTGTGTCAGGATAGTCTATAGGTATCTATACTAATCGTTCCCTAGAGGGGATCCTCAATCAGGTCAGAAGGTTTGCTGGTTTTTCAGCACATGGTTTGCTCTTCTTCTCACGCCAAAGCACAGTGACAGATGCCCTGTCATCGCCATACACAATAACTTCATAAACATGTTCGCCAGATGTTTGGATATCACCAAGAGCTTGTTCAACTACTAATAGTTTTTTAAAGACATTTGTGTAAAAGACAATAAAACAATGGACTTTGATTGATGCTGGAAAATAATGTTAATCAATATATTATTTATATCTACAACAACGCTTTAACACTGATTGGTCACACAGGAAGTATACGGAAAAGTTTGTGTCTTTTGAAGTTTATTACTTCATGGACTGTTCAGTGGGGCGCATGAATTGCTAGTAGCTATCAGTTCGGTGATGACAAACTGCAGTGGCTGGAGATCATTTCCACATTGTCAATGTGACAACAAAGGTCAAGACCAATGATGGAGAAATACTATATTATTGTTTCATTTTGGTGCCATATCAACCACAAAAGGTTAGCCAGATGACATTAAGCAGAGCTGCCATGTCTGATTGGCACTTGGAGGCTCATGACCTTTTGTGATGCGCTGTCTTCCTATGATACCAACTTCCTTCAGAGTCATTCATACCAACATTGTCCTCATTAGCATCAAAGGTGAACTGGAGCCTATCCCAGCTGACTTTATAACCTTAACTGGTCGGTCGCCGCATGACTGGGCCTTCTTGGCCCTATCCTATCGAATTGATACACCTGGCTGGAAGTTTGGTGGTGGTCATGCTTGCCTCTCATGCCTGGGTTCATGCTCCGCTCGAACCAGTCGGAAACCTCAATGCAGCGCAGAGTGAGAAATAGCACACAATCGCTACACCTGCTCTCTTTTTTTTCCCTTTTATTTGTGAATTGCAGCCTTTGCCGCTCCACTTTTATGTCTATATGAACTACCACTCACGTTAACTTTGCAGAAAAAGTGCTCACAGAGCTTGCAGTCTGTTGACAAGTAACTGATGACGTTGGTGGATGGTTGATGACGATTTTAAGCACAATACACTTGGAGACGATATCGTCGATGCACCATGATATATGAGAGTTCAAATAGAAGCAGTCATACAGCACAACATTTTGTTCAATTTTTTACACCTACTAAATCACTTTAGTAAGTTGTTCGTAACCATGACTCATCCTGATTGGAGCAATCTATAATACCACATATGTCCTACTCTTTTGTTGATGGTAATTAGAATAAAACTTTCAATGATCAGACCTCTACCAGGTAGGAGACCCCCCAGTTTTCACCACAAAATGCACACTAGTAACATAATTGAGAATGAACAACCAAAAAGGTACACAAAAGGCATGTAAAAATTAATGTACAACACCTTTAGTTAACACAGGCTTCTGTGGGTGCTGCTGTTTTGGTTAGCAATGTCTTTACTCCAACGGTTAAATATATGTGTGTTAACTCTTGTATCTTTGACATAACTTCAAATTTGTTTTAATCACAAGTCACAATAGTGTTATATAAAGTACATAAAGTAACTGCATTGCATTATTATTACATTTATTTATTTTTTTTATACAAAGAAACTGATTTTGAAATCAAAAGTGTCACGGCGCATGCGCAGTACTGCATGTCATCTGCTGCAAGCGCTGCCGGCAGCTTGTCTAAAAGCACACCGGGACAGGCCCCTGCTCGCTATTCCCGCATCGTGGCCATGCACCTGCATGGCTGCAGACAATCATCAATGAGCGCACCTGGTTCTGATGAGGGCAGGCGGTATAAAGACCAGCGGACCAAAAGATACAGTGCCGGAACATAGTTCACTCCTTGTACTAAGCATCCGTCTCAGGCTTCCCTCTGCGTACTTGTTCTCTCTGTGCTTTCCCTCTGCCGGTTTCTTTTGTCCTCTGTGTTCCCCACAATGTTTCCTCTGTTTCCCGTGATCGAGCTTTTTGCCTTGAATTCCCACTGGACATTGGACTGCTTCCCTCGATCCTAGACCTCCGCTTGGACACGGACCTTGTTGCCTCTCTCCAGCCTGCCCACGGACTGTCTTCTTGCCTTGCCCCCCTTGACTGTTGAAGGATTCACCCAACACCTCCCGAAATCGGAGGTCTCAAGGTTGGCAAATATGAGATACAGACTGGAGGAGGATGTCGTCAAACCTATCTGTGTGTCCAAGCTAGTTCAATGCAAAGTGAATGTGTTTTTTCCACCGCTGGCGACACAATTAGCTAAGAGAGGGTCAGACTTGATCCTGAAAAAGCAGACATGCTCATTTATTGGAAGAAGAATTGTTGATTGATGACTCTGGCGTACTTAGTGTCATAGTGTTTGCAGTTAGTATTTTCCAATAGCAGCTGATGTGCACTTTTTGTAGAGCTGTATTATTTTCTGTTTTGTGGCCAAGGGACTGATTTTATTTAACACTATTATTAGTAGTATTAGACTATTATTAATAACCTGTTACTATAAGTGATCACAGAGACAGGTTGTTTTTGTGCTACTGTATATATTTGTTTTTCTGAAAATGCACTTACTGTAATATACTTTGGGTAACAATAATCAATATTTATTTTACATTTTTTTTAGGGGAGTAACAACCGTCAATATTTATTTAATATTTTTTTTTCTCATAAAATAAACGTGAGCTTTTGTTATGGTAAATGGTAAATGGGTTGTACTTGTATCGCGCTTTTCTACCCCTTTTTAAGGAGCCCAAAGCGCTTTGACAGTATTTCCACATTCGCCCATTTACACACACATTCACACACTGACGGTGGGAGCTGCCATGCAAGGTGCTCACTAGGACCCATCAGGAGCAAGGGTGAAGTGTCTTGCCCAAGGACACCACGAATGTGACTAGGATGGTAGAAGGTGTTTGTTAAACCAAATATTGTGTGTTTTTTTCCCATATACAACAACCTATCTGGATTCGATAAGAGAACCGATAAGGAATCGGTTCGATAAGAGGATTCGATAATGCGCTCGAACTCGATCATTTCTTATCAAACATCATCCCTAGTAGCATACACACTACAACATATCATCAGTTTCAATAAACCTGTTGAACTGATTCCAGCCAGTGTGGAAAAAAATAGAGGCAGGTACGATAAATAATAACGTTAATCAGTCATGTTCAAACTTTGCTGACCAAAACATTGCTTTTTAGTGTATTTTAAATGCATTAACACTGTATTGACCTAAATGTACAGAAAAATTGCAACAACTGTACAAAAAATAAATAAAACCATAGTTCTGCTATGATTAAAATAAATAATGGGTTCGTGATTACCTCTCAATATTACTGATTATTTTTGAGGAAACACCCATACTTGATTGAAAAAATGCATTTCTTCTTGAGTAAAACTTGCCGTTTTGTTTTTTGTTAATCAATGCATGCAGTACCCCTTGACATGGGGATTGACTGCTTGTAAACTGTTTAGAGCATTTTCAATTATGAATATGTTAAAAACCTCAATGTGGTGCATGCAAATGTCACATTCAAAAATGGCTTGTGCCACAAATATACTGTTTTCCAGTAGAAAGGCCAATTTGATGCTCATCAAATGCCCTGGTGTACCTAAGAGCTGTTTAAAATACATCAATGCAAAGCGGGATTAAATATTCCTGTATTTTGCTAATCATTTATGAAATGCATAATTATCTCAGCTGCTTGTTGAGTGGATTATGAATTATTGTTTTTTCTCCCCTCACTCTCTCTCTCCATATATTTATACATATATAGCGACTACCTAAACCCTTGCAGAGTCTGGATAATGCGCACATACATCGCTGGCAGAGCTGCACGCTGTTTCATATTTCATGCAATGTGAATGACTAATCCATGAAATGTGTGGGTGGCATGATTAACACAGACACCAGCACTGGAAATATGTTTGCTTTGAAACTGTCAATGTGTTATGAACATGAAACTGTGACTAATTGGCAGAGAATGGGAGCCTGGATGAATGTAAAACTTAGAATTGCTGTTAATGACTAATAGCGTTAAGTGAAAATAAAGTGTACTTTTGTTGGTGGGATAATGAGCTTCTTTAATGTTGTGATGGTGTTGATGACGCCTTTTCTGGGCTTGGGCTGCGCTGCTTTTGTATTGAGCCCTCTCGCCATCCTCTTGTTAAATGCAGCCCGCACATGCAAAGTAGTGAAGCAACAACTCCTCCCTAACTTTCCATCCATTCATCCATTTCCTACCGCTTATTCCCTTTGGGGTTGCAGGGGGCGCTGGTGCCTATCCGGGCGGAAGGTGGGGTGCACCCTGGACAAGTCGCCACCTCATTCCATCAATCTGATTCTTGCAACTTGGCAACATTGAACTAAGCCAGGCGTCCTGTAGTACACTTGTGTCCACTGCACTTTTTTCCATATTCACAACAAGAATGGAAGCTGTTGTGCTATGAAGAGAACTTTATTTTAACCAAAAATCTTAGGGTACATTAAACATATGTTTCCTTTTGTAAGTTTGTCCTTGAAGGGGAACATTATCACAATTTCTGAATGGTTAAAACCAATAAAAATCAGTTCCCAGTGGCTTATTTTATTTTTTGAAGTTTTTCTCAAAATTTTACCCATCACGCAATTTCCCGAAAAACGGCTTCAAAGTGCCTGATTTACACCATCGCTATATCCACCCGTCTGTTGTCCTGTGACGTCACTGCGTGAAGCCACCAGAAACAAACATGGCGGATTGCGCAGAAAGATATAGCATAGTAGCTCGGATTCAGACTCGGATTTCAGCGGCGTAAGCGATTCAACAGATTACGCATGTATTGAAACGGATTGTTGGAGTATGGGGGCAGGTACCGAAAACAAAATTAAAGAAGAGACAGAAGCTTTTGAGCCATATCCCGAACAGACAGCGGCACGGGTGGAAGCGCGGACGAATTCGGCGATCGCCTTCTAACCAACGATTGGTATGTGTTTGTTTGGCATTAAATGTGGGTGGAGGGAAAGGCTGGATGCAAATAAAATTACAAATGATGCATAGTGATGCAATATCTACATACAGCTAGCCTAAATAGTATGTTTACATCGATTAGCTTGCAGTCATGCCGTGACCAAATATTTCTGATTAGCACTCCACGTAAGTCAATAACATCAACAAAACTCACCTTTGTGATTTCGTTGACTTTATCGTTGGAAATGCATCAGCTTTGAGTGTCGCAGGATATCCACACATTCTTACCATCTCTGCCATCTCTGTTGTAGCATAGCAGGCGTCGGTACAGTGTGCAGAACAATCGAGGGACTTTCGCATCTTTTGGCCACTGGTGCAACTGGAATCCGTCCCTGATCGTGTTGTTACATCCTCCGACAACACACCGACGAGGCATGATGTCTCCAAGGTACGGAAAACAGTCGAAAAAAACGGAAAATAACAGAGCTGATTCGACTTGGTGTGTGTAATGCGTTTGAGAAAATGGCGGGTCGCTTCACTAAGTTACGTCACGGGTGAAAGGTCCGACAGGCGAACAATTGAAAGGCGTTTAAATCGCCAAATTCACCCTTTTAGAGCTTGGAAATCGGTTAAAATACATATGGTCTTTTTTCTGCACCATCAAGGTATATATTGACGCTTACATAGGTCTGGTGATAATGTTCTCCTTATGTATAAAATAGTGAACATACTAGACCACTTGTCTTTTATTAGTAAGTAAGCAAATAAAGACTCCTAACTAGTCTGCTGACGTATGAAGTAATATATTGCGTCATTTATCATTCGATTATGTTGTCAACAATATAAAAGGACAAGTGGTAGAAAATAAATTATTATTCTACTTGTTCATTCACTGTTAATATCTGCTTACTTTTTTTTTAGCGGGTTCAATTTACACTTCTGTTAAAATGTAAATGTAACCGGTACTTTTCACAGGTGGTATAGTACGGAAAATGATTCATTAGTATCGCGGTACTATACTAATACTGTTATACCGTACAACCCTAGTAGACACAGGTTACTACTTTTTCATATAAACTACTGAAGATGGTTAAAGCAACAAATGTATAGATAGGCAGCAATGCATTTGTGTTTGCTTTAAATAAAATAAAATGTCTACCTTCAAAACAGTAACAAAGATGCGTTAGGAAATATTTATTCATTGAGATACCGTTGTCCATTGCAAAAGAAGGGTTTTAAGAGAGTATGCACATGATTTAATATGAAGCATATTTAATTTAGGGGCGGTGTGGCTGTATTGGTGGAGTGGCTGTGCCAGCAACTTCAGGTTTACAGGTTCGATCCCGGCTTCCGCCATCCTCATCACTGCCGTTGTGTCTTTGGGCAAGATACTTCACCCACCTCGTCCCATTGCCGCCCACACTTGTTTAAATGTAACTTAGATAATGGGTTGCACTATGTTAAGTGTTTTGAGTCACTACAAAAAAGCACTATATCCATCCGTCCATTTTCTAACCCTTATTCCCTTTGGGGTTGCGGGGGACGCTGGTGCTGAGCTACAATCGGGCGGAAGGCGGGGTACACCCTGGACAAGTCGCCACCTCATCGCAGGAAAGCACGATATAAATATACAAAACTCAAAACCAGTGAAGTTGGTACATTGTGTACATGGTAAATCAGGGGTAGGGAACCTATGGCTCTAGAGCCAGATGTGGCTCTTTTGATGACGGCATCTGGCTCTCAGATAAATCTTAGCTGACATTTCTTAACACAATAAGTAATTAGTAATTTTGCTGGTAATCACAGTGTTAAAAATAACGTTCAAAATATAAAACATTCTCATGCATTTTATTCAATCCATCCATATTCTACCACACTTGTTAAAGAAGTCGCATTATTGGTAAGAAGTGTTTTATGTATTATTTGTTAGCTTCAGAATAAAAATGTAATTAAAAATAATAAGAGACTTATTGTACTCTTACAATAAGTTATTGATTAAAAATGTATGCATTTAGTTGTATTCAGTGTTAAAAAAAATTATCTGGCTCTCACGCAAATACATTCAAAATATTTGGCTTTCATGGCTCTCTCAGCCAAAAAGGTTCCCGGTCCCTGTGGTAAATATAACCAGAATACAATGATTTGCAAATATTTCTCAACTTATATTTAATTAAATAAACTGCAAAGACAAGATGCTTAATGTTCAAACTGAAAAACTAAATATTTTTTTGCAAATAATCATTATCTTAGAGTTTAATGGCAGCAACACATTGCAGAAAAGTTGGCACATGGGCATTTTTACCACTGTGTTACATGGCCTTTCCCTTTAACAACACTCAGTAAATGTTTGGGAAGAGAGGAGACCAATTTTTTGAAGCTTTTCAGTCTGATTTTTTGGGTGTTGTTGATAAATGGCTTTTGCTTTGCATAGTAGAGTTTTAACTTGCACTTACAGATGTACAGATGTAGCTACAAACTGTAGTTATTGACAGTGTTTTTTTCTGAAGTGTTCCTAAGCCCATGTGGTGATCTGGTTTTGGGTTTTGTAATTCACTGCACTTGTCTAAGTCAACAAAAGCACAACATTTACAGCAAGGATGCACCTGTTTTGATATGTATTATTAAGTAATATGCCCAAACATACAAGTACAAAGTTGACATTTAAAACAAGTGGGTAGTATAGTATTTATTTAGTTAGTTTTGTTACTTTTTTATTTATTTATTTTTATTCCTGAGAATTAATGTCTCAGCAGTAGACATTTATATTTAGCATAATCATCAAAAATGTATCACATTAATAATTTATTTATAGAGCAAATTAGCAACAAATACACAATGTAAACCTGTAACAGCTATAAACAAGGACAATGAAAACAGAAACAGCATACAAATAGTAAATAATTAAACATAAAATCAATGAATGTTGATAGCTGCAATACTCAAAGAAACAATACTAAGGGTAGAAAGGAGGATGAAATAGAAATAAATACAGTACTACTACTATTTAATGAAACACTGATACAATCTATTGCTAAGAAAACTAGTATTAGGTATCAGCATAATTTGCAAAATGGCAAAAATAAATGAAAAAAACAATCAGGTTGGTTAGAAGTACAATGACTTTATTGGCTTTAAATATGCAACATCATGTTCATGTTGACAAAAACATGTCTGTTTTCCAAACAAACATTTAACACTTAAATGTGTAATTGTTTCCCATTTCAGTTCAGTTTCAGTTCAGTTTCAGTTTATTTCGAACGTGCATACGATACAATGTATTGCATCACATATTTCCAGTTGTTTCATTATAGCACGTTCAAAAAGGAGTAGGAAAAAGCTGAGCTTATTTAATCCTAACCCTTTTCATATTGTAGCAATCTTATCCCAATTCCTTGTTCTCTACAATGACTTTATTGGCTTTAAATATGCAACATCATGTTTATGTTAACAAAAACATGTCTGTTTTCCCAAACAAACATTTAACACTTTAATGTGAAATTGTTTTCCATTTCAGTTCAGTTCAGTTTCAGTTTATTTCGAACATGCATACGATACAATGTATTGCATTACATATTACATATGTCCAAGATGGCGGCGCCCGGACGGGCTGCGTCCTCGCGGAGCTCCTGCTAAAGATGAAACTTTTGGCAGAAATACCGGACAATTCTACAAACTTCATGGCTGGCTCACATCGTGGTCACTCCGTGATCACGTACGACCGCCAGACACTTCTGGATGTGGACATATCGGGCCGTTTTGGACCGATAGACGCGTGCGTGCTAAACGTGCTAACTAGCATGGGAATACGTCGGCGGCTACATCCAGCGGCCTGTGAAGCAGGGGAGTATAGTAGCAGCGGGGGCCGTCTACGGAGCAGACGCCAGCGGTGTGATCGGAAACGCGGATGCCGAGCGGGGCTAAAAACAAAGCAGAAGGCTAATCCCCACAGGACACCACTTCCCTCCATCCTGCAGCCAGATTTAAATGGAAGATGCGAGACTACTGGTCTGGGTAAGGAGTCAGTTAAATTAGAACAAGTTTTTTCTGCTTTGAGGGTTTCAGAGTTGGACATGTGTTTTACCGAGGTGGCTAACTATGATGCGTGCAGTTTATCAAAGCAACAAACAAACAATCGGAAAATCCCCGTTACTGAGGTGGCTAACCATGATGCGTGCAGTTTATCAAAGCAACAATCAAACAATCGGAAAATTCCCGTCGTATCAATTCCTAGATATGGTCGTAATTATACTAAATGCACTGGGCATAATAAACACAACATTATTAATATTGCTACTACGGATAATTTGATCAAAAACTCCCTAAAACAGCCCACTACCTATAATATAGGTTTTTTAAACATAAGATCATTGTCTCCCAAAACGTTGTTAGTTAATGATATTATCAGAGACAACAATCTTAACGTCATCGGTCTCAGCGAAACCTGGCTTAAACCAAACGACTTTTTTGCGCTAAATGAGGCATGTCCTCCTAACTTTACACATGCGCATATTGCCCGTCCGCTTAAAAGGGGTGGGGGGGTCGCACTAATATACAACGAAAACTTTAACCTTAGTCCTAACATAAATAATAAATATAAATCGTTTGAGGTGCTTACTATGAGGTCTGTGACACCGCTGCCTCCACACCTGGCTGTTATCTACCGCCCCCCAGGGCCCTATTCGGACTTTATCAATGAATTCTCAGAGTTTGTTGCTGATCTAGTGACACACGCCGATAATATAATCATAATGGGGGACTTTAATATCCATATGAATACCCCATCGGGCCCACCGTGCGTAGCGCTCCAGACTATAATTGATAGCTGTGGTCTCACACAAATAATAAATGAACCCACGCATCGCAACGGTAATACGATAGACCTAGTGCTTGTCAGGGGTATCACCGTTTCCAAAGTTACGATACTCCCGTATACTAAAGTATTGTCCGATCATTACCTTATAAAATTCGAGGTTCAGACGCATGTTCGTCAAACTAATAATAATAATAACTGCTATAGCAGCCGCAACATTAATACGGCCACAACGACAACTCTTGCTGACCTACTGCCCTCGGTAATGGCACCATTCCCAAAATATGTGGGCTCTATTGATAACCTCACTAACAACTTTAACGACGCCCTGCGCGAAACCATTGATAACATAGCACCGCTAAAGTTAAAAAAGGCGCCAAAAAATCGCACCCCGTGGTTTACAGAAGAAACTAGAGCTCAGAAATTATTATGTAGAAAGCTGGAACGCAAATGGCGCACGACTAAACTTGAGGTGCACCATCAAGCATGGAGTGATGGTTTAATAACTTATAAACGCATGCTTACCTTAGCTAAAGCTAAATATTACTCAAATCTCATCCACCGTAATAAAAACGATCTTAAATTTTTGTTTAGTATGGTAGCATCGCTAACCCAACAAGGGACCCCTTCCAGTAGCTCAACCCAATCAGCTGATGACTTTATGCAATTATTTAGTAAGAAAATTGAAGTCATTAGAAAGGAGATTAAAGACAATGCGTCCCAGCTACAACAGGGTTTTATTAACACTGACACGATGGTATATACGGCGGATACTGCCCTCCAAAATAGTTTCTCTCGTTTTGAGGAAATAACATTAGAGGAATTGTTACAACGTGTAAATGGAATAAAACAAACAACAGGTTTACTTGACCCTCTTCCTGGGAAACTGATCAAGGAGCTCTTTGTATTATTAGGTCTCCTCGGGCACTGTTCCCCTAGCATTCAAAAAAGCGGTTATTCATCCTCTTCTTAAAAGACCTAACGTCGATCCTGACCTCATGGTAAACTACCGACCGGTGTCTCACCTTCCCTTTATTTCAAAAATCCTCTAAAAAATTGTTGCGGAGCAGTTAAATGAACACTTAGCGTCTAACAATCTATGTGAAACCTTTCAATCCGGTTTCAGGGCAAATCACTCCACGGAGACAGCCCTCGCAAAAATGACTAATGATCTATTGCTAACGATGGATTCTGATGCGTCATCTATGTTGCTGCTCCTCGATCTTAGCGCTGCTTTCGATACCGTCGATCATAATATTTTATTAGAACGTATCAAAACACGAATTGGTATGTCGGACTTAGCCCTGTCTTGGTTTAACTCTTATCTTACTGATAGGATGCAGTGTGTCTCCCATAACAATGTGACCTCGGACTACGTTAAGGTAACGTGTGGAGTTCCCCAGGGTTCGGTCCTTGGCACTGTACTCTTCAGCATCTACATGCTGCCGCTAGGTGACATCATACGCAAATACGGTATTAGCTTTCACTGTTATGCTGATGACACCCAACTCTACATGCCCCTAAAGCTGACCAACATGCCGGATTGTAGTCAGCTGGAGGCGTGTCTTAATGAAATTAAACAATGGATGTCCGCTAACTTCTTGCAACTCAACGCCAAAAAAACGGAAATGCTGATTATCGGTCCTGCTAGACACCGAACTCTATTTAATAATACAACTCTAACATTTGACAACCAAAAAATTAAACAAGGCGATACGGTAAAGAATCTGGGTATTATCTTCGACCCAACTCTCTCCTTTGAGGCACACATTAAAAGCGTTACTAAAACGGCCTTCTTTCATCTCCGTAATATCGCTAAAATTCGCTCCATTCTGTCCACTAAAGACGCTGAGATCATTATCCATGCGTTTGTTACGTCTCGTCTCGATTACTGTAACGTATTATTTTCGGGTCTCCCCATGTCTAGCATTAAAAGATTACAGTTGGTACAAAATGCGGCTGCTAGACCTTTGACAAGAACAAGAAAGTTTGATCACATTACGCCTGTACTGGCTCACCTGCACTGGCTTCCTGTGCACTTAAGATGTGACTTTAAGGTTTTACTACTTACGTATAAAATACTACACAGTCTAGCTCCATCCTATCTTGCCGATTGTATTGTACCATACGTCCCGGCAAGAAATCTGCGTTCAAAGGACTCCGGCTTATTAGTGATTCCCAAAGCCCAAAAAAAGTCTGCGGGCTATAGAGCGTTTTCCGTTTGGGCTCCAGTACTCTGGAATGCCCTCCCGGTAACAGTTCGAGATGCCACTTCAGTAGAAGCATTTAAGTCTCACCTTAAAACTCATTTGTATACTCTAGCCTTTAAATAGACTCCCTTTTTAGACCAGTTGATCTGCCGTTTCTTTTCTTTTTCTTCTATGTCCCACTCTCCCTTGTGGAGGGGGTCCGGTCCGATCCGGTGGCCATGTACTGCTTGCCTGTGTATCGGCTGGGGACATCTCTGCGCTGCTGATCCGCATCCGCTTGGGATGGTTTCCTGCTGGCTCCGCTATGAACGGGACTCTCGCTGCTGTGTTGGATCCGCTTTGGACTGGACTCTCGCGACTGTGTTGGATCCATTATGGATTGAACTTTCACAGTATCATGTTAGACCCGCTCGACATCCATTGCTTTCCTCCTCTCCAAGGTTCTCATAGTCATCATTGTCACCGACGTCCCACTGGGTCATCATTGTCACCGACGTCCCACTGGGTGTGAGTTTTCTTTGCCCCTACGTGGGCCTACCGAGGATGTCGTAGTGGTTTGTGCAGCCCTTTGAGACACTAGTGATTTAGGGCTATATAAGTAAACATTGATTGATTGATTGATTGATTTCCAGTTTTTTCATTATAGCACGTCCGAAAAGGAGTAGAAAGAAGCTGAGTTAATTTAATCCTACCCCTTTTCATATTGTAGCAATCTTATCGCAATTCCTTGTTCTCTGTAACAGAACAGTGAATAAATAATAAATAAATAATATACCATAGTACAGTAAGCAAACAAATATTTATCTAAAAAAAAATACAAATAAAATTTGAGTTCAAAATGTTCATCATAATTATTGTTCTGTGTACTTTTTAACAGTCTCTTAAAGTGAATCATATTGGTGCTTTGTTTGATTCATTTGGTTAATCCATTCCATAATTTAATTTCACTTACGGATATGCTAAACGTTTTAAGTCATGGGTGTCAAACTCTGGCCCGCGGGCCAAATTTGGCCCGCCGTGTAATTTAATTTGGCCCTTGAGGCAATATCAAATTAACATTACAGCTGGCCCGCCGTTATTACACAGCAGTGGTGCCGCTGTAACATCGCAATTTCTCACACTTGCCAATCCTCCCGAAGTTCAGTGCCCCTGCTGAAAATCTCCCGGGGCAAGCATTCCCCCGATTTCTACCCGGACAACAATAATGAGGGAGTGCTTTAAAGGCATTGCCTTTAGCATTCTCTACAACCTGTCGTCACGTCCGCATTTCCTCCCTACAAACAGCGTGCAGGCCCACTCGCATAATTTTTGCGGCTATTACACACACATAAGTGAATGCAACGCATACTTGGTCAGCAGCCATACAGGTCACACTGAGGGTGGCCGTATAAACAACTTTAACACTGTTACAAATATGCGCCACACTGTTAACTCACACCATACATGAATGACAAACACATTTCGGGAGAACTTCTGCACTGTAACATAACATAAATACAACAGAACAAATACCCAGAACCCCTTGCAGCACTAACTCTTTCAGGACGCTCCAATATATTTTGATATTTACCTCAGAAGGCTGCAAATAGAAAAGAGGCATTACATTTGTATTTAAATTTTATTTGATATGCCATTGATATTTTTTAATTATTATTATTATTATTTGAAACTCAATTTTGAATGTCACTATAAAGTTATATAAGCCTTGCTTGTTCAATATTCGATGCAAAACTTGTTTGGGTCCCTATTAAAAGGTTACTTTGTTCAACCCTGGCCCGCGGCTTTGTTCAGTTTTAAATTTTGGCCCACTCTGTATTTGAGTTTGACACCCCTGTTTTAAGTATTAAACGTATATACAAATGTTTTATATTAGATTTTCCTCTAAGGTTATATTTCTCCTTTTTTGTTGAGAATAATTATTGTACATTCTTGGGTAGCAGGTTATCGTTTGCTCAGTGTATCATTTTAGCTGTTTGCAAATGCACCAAATTGTTGAATTTCAATATGTTTGATTCAATAATCATTTGGTGTTATTAATGTGATATTTCAAGTCGGAAGTGCTTCTGTGATAAGAAGTCCCCATCCTGGTACTCATACATGCCATCGATAGAGCCACCGTGCTGTTCAGCTTCTATCATACTGACTTGCTTGGGTCTTTCTGCGTCCTGTCACTACCGGATCAACTGCACATTTGCGCACTACTTGGGCAAACTGCCCAAGCTGCGTTGCCAGAAACATTTCAGGAAATCAGGGTCATATTGCATTGCACAATTAATTATAAACATTTAATCAAATTAAATTAACGTTCGGTCAACGTGTTAGAATAAATGCATCCGATACAGGTGTTGTTGCTTATTATAGAGATTATTAGAATTAGTTTCTATATTTGCACAGTGAATTGATTAACGTAGACCCTGACTTAAACAAGCTGAAAAACGTATTCGGGTGTTACCATTTAGTTGTCAATTGTACGGAATATGTACTGTACTGTGCAATCTACTAATAAAAGTTTCAAACAATCAATGAATCATTGGCAGAGGGGTTAGTGCGTCTGCCTCACAATACGAAGGTCCTGAGTAGTCCTGCATGGGTTCAATCCCTGGCTCGGGATCTTTCTGTGTGGAGTTTGCATGTTCTCCCCGTGACTGCGTGAGTTCCCTCCGGGTACTCCGGCCCCCCCTCCCCCAAAGACATGCACCTAGGGATAGGTTGATGGCAACACTAAATTGGCCCTAGTGTGTGTGAATGTGAGTGTGGAGAGGCGGAGCCGACGGGCCGGCAGCGGGATAGGACAAAACGTGGCCCTACCCAAGTTGGCGGCCAGGAGGCGGAATATACAGCGGAAGGGAGAGGCGGGGCGCGCTTGGAGTGCCGCTGCAGCGATCAGAACCAGGTGCGTAATTCACACACCTGCTCTCAATCTGTGCATCTCTTCCTGCTGTATAAAAAGGGGAGAAGGAGGAGCAATCGGGGCAGAAGAAGTAGGAGAACCACCAGATGAACGAGACGAGCAAGTCGAGACGAACAATGAGCCCCCGAGGAAGACAGAGTCACCGGCGACCGAAAGGCCAGCCGAGTCGAGCAGCAGATGAGGAAGCGCTGGACACAAACTGGTTTATTGAGAGAATAAACGAGAGTCAAACCTGCTCCGCGATGTCTTTCATCAATGGTCCATGCAACCCGCACAATGGCGGCTGGAAGCTGTTCACAGTGAGTGTGAATGTTGTCTGTCTATCAGTGTTGGCCCTGGGATGAGGTGGCGACTTGTCCAGGGTGTACCCCACCTTCCGCCCGACTGTAGCTGGGATAGGCACCAGCGCCCCCCGCAATCCCAAAGGGATTAAGCGGTAGAAATTGGATGGATGGATTTGTCACGAATCACTTAAGGTAAGATTGTGTTACTTTGCATTTCTAGGCACAGCATGATTATTTTGAATATGTTGACCTCCAGCACCATTCTCCATTATATGTGTAGCCTGCTCCTATTGATTTGAAGAAATTGTGACAATCAGTTGCTGCAAATGAACTAAATGTTGTGGAAAATAACGCCAAAAAGAAATTTGCAGGAGCGGGAAATTTGGTTTTGGATGGAGGAGAAAGAAGAGGAGGATTTAGGTTAGTCCGAGGAGAAACTAGCCGGCAATGGGAAAAGGGCGATGGAGTAATTACTTGATGTAAAGGCCACAAACAGAACGCCTGCTGTTGCTAAAAAAATCAAATCTGTCAGCAATTAGAAAGAGGCTAAGCAGCACTTGTCAGTGGACAATGGGGCGACAGGAGAGGGGGTGAGCAATTATTAGAGCGGATAGAGTACCTTTATTTATCTAAACAGCAGGTTAGCTGCCCAATCTTCTCTTTTGTCACTTGTTGCATATGTGAAAGGGGCACCACTTAATCCAAATAGTGTTCCTTGTGGCATTATATCCGCTCCAAGAAGTGGAGAGGGCTGCTTTTGAGAGAATAATCCAGGGGTTTGATCTCATGCTCCTGCTATGCTTCTCTCGTTTAAAGCAGCGATCGCGTTTGAAGCTATTTACTAGACGTTTAGGGAAAGGAGGGGTCATCTCAAAGATGTAGTCACTATCAAAGCCTTGTGCTCCTTGAAGGAGTTGCAGGAAGGATTTGCAATGTGTGGGTCTTATTTTCATTTAAAAGCTAAGGGGGTATGGGGGCTTGCACAGAAATGTACCTTCTTGTAAACTAATGAAGAACTTCCATTGTTTCGTCAATGAAAGATTAAACCCTAGCATGTTATGAAAGGGAGTCGCTTACACTTAGACTAACTCTACTTTAAAATGTCTGTATGTGTACACACACAGACATCCATTTGCAATTTTAATTTGCGTGACACTATTTTTACACTATTTGACTTAAACCTGAAATTGATTAGATGTTTCGGAGTAACACAAACACAATTCATATTTTTAATACAATATATCAACATGGTAACACTTTAGTATGGGGAACACCATTAATTAGTTGCTAATTAAAGTAACAAAATACTTAATTTAGAGTTATTTGGACACTAGGGGAACATATTAGGGTTAGGGCTACTAATAAGCAATCATTCTGAGATTATTGAGGGAAGAATTTTAGTTAATGGCTTCCTGGTTGTATAATATGGCCATGCAGAATAAGACATTAATAAGTACTTAATAATCACTACCTAAGAGCCAATATGTTACTAATTTGCATGTTAATAAGCAAGTAATTAATGGTGAATATGTGTTCCTCATACTAAAGTGTTACCGACAAAATTATTAGAACGAAATTCCAAAGTAGAAATAGTTAATGCTTAACTTGAAGCAGAACTGCACCTTTTTTTGGAACTTTGCCGATCATTCACAATCTCAAAGTGTGTCAAGAACATATATGCCTTTTTGTTTTTTGTGCATTGTAATTTGTAATATACAACAAGTATGAGGTAGCTAACAATGCAGCTAAAAGGAGTCATTTATTGTGCCCATAAAGCCCTCTAAAAGATATATCCAAAAACAGCCAACAATGCTTCAGGTTGTGACATGAAAAAAAATGTGGCGCAGTGATCACATTATGATAATTTTTCATTTAAACAGGAATATATAAACATTCCATCAGTTGGAATCTCAATATATATATATATATATATATATATATATATATATTATATATAAATGTGTATATATATATATATATATGTATATATATATATATATATAAATACATGTATATATATATATATATATATATATATATATGTAGGTGTGGGAAAAAATCACAAGACTACTTCATCTCTACAGATCTGTTTCATGAGGGGTTCCCTCAATCATCAGGAGATTTTAATGGAAGCATTCACATACAATGGTTTATATAGCGCACAGAGTGGGTGGGTACAAGCAGGCGTAGGGTGTGGTGATTGGCTCATGTGTTACCTAGGAGGTGTTTCCGTCTATGGCGGCATGTTGAAATGATTTCACTGCGCTTGTTGAGGGATGATAGATCTGGATGATATATAATAAACAGTTTCTCTTTTAAGCATAGGTTGCATCTTTTATTACCACTGTTGTAAGGTGTGCTGGATCCGAAATGGAAAAGTTCAGCATCGACTACTCCACGAAGAACATTCCCATACCCGCACAGAAGGACTACAAGCAAAGACTCATAGAAAAGACGGAACACTTCCTAAGAAGGATGCGGTGGAAAGCACACTTTTTCCTCCACCCTGAAACAAAAGGAATGCAAAAGGAAACTTACGGATTCAAATCTACCAAGAACCCACCCACAGTCAAGGAATTAAAGGACTTTGAGAACGACATGCTCAAAATGATACAATCAGTCAAATTTAAGCCAGCCCGCAACCCATTCCTCACCAAGCTGAAAAATGACACGGAGCGCATCAAGAAAGTAAGCAACCTCATCATAGCCGCCGATAAAACCACAAACTTCTACAGAATGGACATACCAGAACATAACTCTTTACTGGACAAAAGCATCACCAAATCATACAAAAAAGCGCAACCCAACACTTTACAGAACATCCACCTGGAAAACAAGCGGATCGCAACCGAACTGGACATTGAGGACAGGGTGGACGCCACAGCCAACAAAGAAGCCTTCATCACATTGAAGGACCACAAACCCAACTTCGCAAATAACCCAATATGCCGACTAATAAACCCAACTAAATCCGAAATAGGAAAAATCAGCAAAATAATCCTGGACAGAATCAACGCAAAAATCAAGGACAAAACACCACTCAACCAATGGAGAAATACAGCAGCAGTAATCAAATGGTTCAACAACATCCAAGACAAACAACAACACAACTTTATCTCCTTCGACATCGAAGAATTTTACCCTTCCATCACGCAAGACCTACTGACCCAAGCACTAAACTTCGCCTCGGACTACGACTCAATCACAGGCAACGAAAGAAACATCATCATCCACGCAAAGAACTCCATACTCATCCACAACAGTACACCATGGCACAAAAAGAACAATTCAACATTTGACGTTACTATGGGGAGTTTTGACGGAGCAGAAACGTGCGAACTCGTTGGGAGTTTCCTCCTCTCCCAGCTTGCTAGCCTCAACCTGAACCTTGGTATTTACCGTGATGATGGACTGGCAGTGTGCCGCGCCTCGCCAAGGAGCAGCGAGAACACCAAGAAGCGCATATGCCAAATCTTCAAAGAAAACGGCCTACGGATCACGATTGAAGCCAACAAGCAAACCGTCAACTTCCTCGATGTCACTTTCAACCTGAGAAATAACAGCTACCAACCATTCACGAAACCCAACACAACACTCCAATACGTGCACCACCACAGCAACCACCCACCCACCACCACGAAAAGAATACCTACCGGAATTAATAAAAGGCTATCGATGCTGTCATCCAGCAAAGCTGAATTCGACCAAGCAACCCCCCCGTACCAGAAAGCACTTGATGAAAGCGGATACAACTTCACCCTCACCTATGAACCCACCCCAGGTAACCAACCAAAAAAGAGCAGAAAACGAAACAACCTCATCTGGTACAATCCGCCATTCAGCAAAGACGTCTCAACCAACATCGGCTGCAAGTTCCTCACTCTGATCGACAAACACTTCCCCAAAGGCAACACCCGAAGAAAAATATTCAACAAGAACAACATTAAATTGAGCTACAGCTGTATGAATAACATGCAACAAATCATTTCAAACCACAACAAAGCAATTGCAAAAGGACTGCCTACCCCCAGACTAAACGACTCTGAAACCAATAATGAATGTAACTGTCGCAAGAAACCTGATTGCCCTCTCAACGGAAGATGCTTACAGACATCAGTCGTTTACCAAGCAAAGGTAATACGCAAGGACATTAACACATCCGACACGTACGTAGGATTAACCGAAGGAGCGTTCAAAACAAGATGGAATAATCACAACGCCTCATTTAGAAACCAGACTTTGCAGAATTCTACAGAACTCAGCAAACACATTTGGAACCTCAAAGACAATAATGTTGAATATTCAATAACATGGCAAATTCTTGCATCCAGCACACCTTACAACAGTGGTAATAAAAGATGCAACCTATGCTTAAAAGAGAAACTGTTTATTATACTGTATATCATCCAGATCTATCATCCCTCAACAAGCGCAGTGAAATCATTTCAACATGCCGCCATAGACGGAAACACCTCCTAGGTAACACATGAGCCAATCACCACACCCTACGCCTGCTTGTACCCACCCACTCTGTGCTCTATACAAACCATTGTATGTGAATGCTTCCATTAAAATCTCCTGATGATTGAGGGAACCCCTCATGAAACAGATCTGTAGAGATGAAGTAGTCTTGTGATTTTTTCCCACACCTACATATTGCGCTCTACCACGGTATCGAGCACTATTCTCTGGATAATCCAATCAAGACATATATATATATATATATATATATATATATATATATATATATATATATATAAATATATATATATTATAATCAAGTCTGTATTTCTTGTTTAGCACACAGCAATAGTGCTAGATCACTTATCACCCAGCTTCAAAAACCTGTAGCTTAGCCTCCTTTTATTCAGGCTGAAAAAAAAAAAAAGGTTCTGGTATGAGGTAGCTAACAATGCAGCTAAAATGAGTCATTTATCCATCCATCCATCCATTTTCTACCGCTTATTCCCTTTCGGGGTCGCGGGGGGCGCTGGTGCCTATCTCAGCTACAATCGGGCGGAAGGCAGGGTACACCCTGGACAAGTCGCCACCTCATCGCAGGGCCAACACAGATAGACGGACAACATTCACACTCACATTCACACACTAGGGACCATTTAGTGTTGCCAATCAACCTATCCCCAGGTGCATGTCTTTGGAGGTGGGAGGAAGCCCGAGTACCCGGAGGGAACTCACGCATTCACGGGGAGAACATGCAAACTCCACACAGAAAGATCCCGAGCCTGGATTTGAACCCAGGACTGCAGAAACTTCGTATTGTGAGGCAGACGCACTAACCCCTCTCCCACCGTGAAGCCCATTTATAGTCATTTATTGTGCCCATAAAGCCCTCTAAAAAAAATATCCAAAAAAGGAATATATAAACATTCCATCAGTTGGCATCTCAACATATATATATATTTATATATATATATATATATATATATATATATATATATATATATCCATCCATCCATTTTCTACCGCTTATTCCCTTTCGGAGTCGCGGGGGGCGCTGGCGCCTATCTCAGCTACAATCGGGCGGAAGGCAGGGTACACCCTGGACAAGTCGCCACCTCATCGCAGGGCCAACACAGATAGACAGACAACATTCACACTCACATTCACACACTAGGGCCAATTTAGTGCTGCCAATCAACCTATATATATATATATATATATATATATATATATATATATATATATATATTATAACCAAGTCTGTATTTCTTGTTTAGTACACAGCAAGAGTGCTGGATCACTTATAACCCAGCTTCAAAAACATGTAGCTTATCCTCATTTTATCCAGGCTGAAAAAAAAAAAAGGTTCTGGATCGTTATTTGTGTCGTTGTTGTCTCTCATGAAATCTGCAATGATTAGTAATAGTTGTTATTTTGTTAATGAAAATAGCAAATGTTGTGATGCATCTCTGAAATTAATAAGCCACCATATGCTTAAAATGACCAAAATATTATTATTAAGTTATTATGAACATGCCTGTTACTACAATACATATATAGTTACAGCGTGTATACAAAACCTTGATGGAAGATTTTGGAGGTTTTAAGAGTGATTAATAAGCGAAATGGTGCAAACCTAATGACCTTCATTGTTGACTGATTCTTGCTAGCATTTGTTTACAAGTTAAAGTGAATAAAAGAAGGAAAAACATATGTGTTCTTGTCTCACATAATGATTTTGAATGATAGACTAAAAAAAAATGTAGTTCCCCTTTAAAGGGGACGTTTACAACTTGCTATAAGCTACATGTTTCCAACCCAAAAACAAGAACAAGACCGGCTAGCTAATTCTAACAGAACATGTTAATTGTGCTGAATTAAGCTTATATTGGGTTTGACTTGCTGTCATTGTTTTACATTCTATTCACACCACAGTATGTATGTTTTTGTTATATTTATTCTATTCTATTTATTATCTCCATCCATCCATCCATCCAACAATCCATCCATCCATCCATCCATCCATCCATCCATACATTTGTCTATCCATCCATTTTTTCCTCTTGTGCCTTTTGGGACAACCTATGCTATTTATAAGCTGCTAGTTTATATCCTATTCTATTTGAATTATTAAGTAACAATTGTTTTTGTGCTACTTATTGGTCTAAATCTTGCCTAAGGTGACAATAAAGTTTCTTGAATCTTTGATTTTTTTTTTAAATGTATCAAATGTCCATATTTTTTACAAATACTTAATTATATTGAATAAAAATTATTCGCCGGCTGAAGTAATTAGTTGGCTGTCATTCACCACTGTCATTGCGGCGTGCGCACATACACAAAAGGAGTTTAAGAGAAGCTTACTAACAATATGCAGTCATTGTTGTTGTTATGACAGGCTATAAATTCAATGGTATCTCATGTTAATAGCTAAACTTTGCTAAATTTCTATCATTATCTAATAACAAACATCTAAGACACACTTTACATAATTACATGCTGAAAGCCAGAATAATTCCACTCTCAATACGTCCGCGTAAATGTCGCAAATAGCCCTTTTAACAAAATGAAAAATGTCGGAATAGCTCATGTTAGCTATCTCCTAATGCAGGGGTGTCAAACTCAAATACAGAGTTGGCCAAAATTTAACAGGGAACAAAGCCGCGGGCCAAGGTTGAAGAAATTAACCTTTTAATAGGAACCCAAACAAGTTTTGCATTGAATATTGAACAAGTAAGGCTGATATAACTTTATAGTGACATGTAAAGTCGAGTTTCAAATTATCCATCAATCCATCCATTTCCTACCACTTGTCCATTCTGGGGTCGCTGGAGCTTATCTCAGCTGCATGCAGGCGGAAGGCAGCGTGCACCATGGACAAGTCACGACTTCATCACAGGGCCAACACAGATAGAAAGACAACATGCACATCCACATTCACACACTAGGGCAAATTTAGTGTTGCCAATCAACCTCTCAAAAATAATTTTAAAATACCAATGGCATATCAAATAAAATGTAAATAAAAATTGGGGGGCGGGCCGGGTTTGGTGGTAGCAGGGGTGTATATTGTAGCGTCTGGAAGAGTTAGACCTGCAAGGGGTCCTGGGTATTACGTGTGTTATGGTGCAGATATTTTCCCGAAATGTGTTTGTCATTCTTGTTTGGTGTGGCTTCACAGTGTGGTGCATATTTGTAACAGTGTTAAAGTCGTTTGTACGGCCACCCTCAGTGTGACCTGTATGGCTGTTGACCAAGTATGCTTGCATTCATTCATGTGTTTTAAAGCCGCAGATATTATGTGACTGGGCCGGCACGTTGTTTCTATGGCGGAAAAGCGGACGTGACAACAGGTTGTAGAGGACGCTAAAGGCAGTGCCTTCGAGGCACTACCTCAATATTGTTGTCCGAGTGGAAATCGGGAGAAATTCGGAAGAATTGTTGCCTCGGGAGATTTACAAGGAGGGGCAGTGAAATAATACAGCGGTGCCGCCCCTGTATAATACCGGCGGACCAGCTCTAATCTTAATTTGATATTACCTCAAGGGCCAAATTAAATTACACGGCGGGCCAAATTTGGCCCACGGGCCAGAGTTTGACACCCATGTCCTAATGTTTATGACTGCAAATTTTTAGTTGCCTCCCACGCGCTGCTTTTACTTTTGTGTGTATTTGGGTACTAGACAACTGTGAGTGACAAGCATTAACGCCAAACAAATTATTCGGACGGACAAACGATTTCTATTGAATACAATTAATAAATGTCAAAAATATATGTGACGTCTGGGTCGCATTTTACTGTGCAAATCGTTTTCCCATGATGCAGCAGGAACTCCGGAGGCAAGGCGCAGGTGAGACAACGATATATTGTCCAACAAACATGCAAAAATACAAAAAGACATACAAGAGTGCCGTGTGCATGGGAGCTATGGCAAAGTTTACCACAGGAACAGGAATCAAAGATTGTAGAAATACTTAACGTAACGTATTGCATGGAAGCAAATATTAGACGTCGTCACTGTTGCTTAGTGCAAACAAGAAAGCCAGACCGAGCGTTTCGAAAATTGGGAATAAGTAGCTCTCTGATTAGTGCCCTGCAGCAGGTGGGCGTCCCGGACACTGATCAGAGGCAGGTGAAACTAGTGAGCACCCATGGTAACCAAAACCCACTAACTCAAGGGTGCTGAAAACAAAACTGATATAGTCAAACTAACTGAACAAAACATGATCCGGGCAACGGATCATAACAATTTAGACACTTTAAAAAAATATTTAAGTTCTGTTAAACTACTATCAGAAACATAAGTTAGCCAAAGGTGTTGTTTTATATTTTGGTTTAACACTATGAGCAAGTTGCAAACAAGCAGCTTTAAGCTATTCTGTTCACTGTTCAACTTTATGAAAGGACCCGATTTACTAAGATGCAAATACCTTGCGCTATACAGCGTGTGCAAGCTATAAAATAGTGTATACTATTAATCAGCGTGTTGTGTGTGATTCAGTGACGTGCGGTGAGGTTTATACTGTAGCTGGTGAGGCACTGATCCAGAATCAGATTTACAAATATACAGTATGCGCTCTGCGCAAATTATTTGCCATTTGATTGGCAGCAGTTTACGGGTTATGTTTCATTTCTGCATTCTTTACACATACAAACTGTCGCCCACAAAATGTGTATTTCATTAAAAACTAAAAAAAAATAATGTTATCGCCATCTTACCTTTACTTATAAATGAAGTCTATGTCCTTCTGGATAAAAATAGCCGTCACTTTCTGGTAAAAGTCCTCCTTCACTTCCTTCAGTTTTCAAAGTCTTTTAAGAGTTCAACATAGTTGCCGCGATTAGCAGAGCTCATACTCTCATCATTTCCACAAAATGCTAGCTGCTGTTTGGCAAGGAAGCAGGTCGCATTGATGACATATTTTAAAATCTCTCGGTTCTCTTTTGCCTTAGCATTGTGGACACTGATGTTGAGTCGCCACTGTCCATCCAAAGCCAAGTCTGTCCTCGTCATCCCACATATTTTAGCGCAATCTAGCTTTGAATATGAGCGGCCGACCGCTCATGTTTGGTGAGGCTTCTTTGCAAATTGTTTAGGTCACAAAATCCCATTTGAGTCCACACAGTTCCACATGTTGAAAAAAGAAGGCAAGGAAAGCAGAAAAGGCGGTTTCTAGCTGCACATCCACAAAGCCAGTCTTTTTACGTATACCACTCCATTTGGAAAGAGCGAGTAACTTTCCGTCCTGCTGATTGAAACAAACCCTTCAGCTTCGGCGTTGGTCTACTTTTAGTTATTATATCCTGCTTCGCTTGAAAGTCCACTTTAAAAAACTGTTTTTTCAACATCTATGTTGAAAGTCGGGGTGCACGAGACAAAAAAATAAGTTGCTGCGGCACTTACCCGCTGAGGCCACCGTATGTCTGGGATCATTAGTGCCCCCCCTCCCCCCATCGTGAGGCACGAGAACTGTTTGCCTCACCTCAGACTTTTTTCTCTGCCGTTTTGAAGGCTCACCAACACACAAAACATGTTACTCGCTGCGGCACTTGATCCGCTTACGCCACCGTATGTCTCTGATCATGAGCGCCCCTATTGTGAGACACTAGAACTGTTTGCCTCACCTCATACTTTTTTCTCTGCCGTTTTGAACGCTCAGCAACACACCAGACAAGAACGCGCTTTGACCGCACGAGGTATTGCGAAAATTCAGCGATTTTGAAGAAAAAAATAATCCAAAGTGGTGAAGCTAAACGAAAATTAAAAATTAATTATTTTATCATTATATATTTTATTTATTTGCATGATCACAGGTGAGGCACTGCTTCCCCCTGCCTCCCCTGATGCCACTATTGTGATTTACTAACACTGCGTCCGCAATAATAATGTGACCGGTTGTTGAAGTACGAAGATGACTCCCGACCCCTAGTTTAAGTCGTTCCTGTAAGTTAGAAATACATATTCTACAGTACGGGGAAAAAAAAACGTCATTAAAAAAGTATTGAATGACAGCAAAAACGCATTAATTGAATTTGTTTTAATCAGCCCTTTAAGTCATCGAGCAGCTGTGAAATTATAAAAAGATGTTGCTGAATAGACGATGGGTGTAATATATATATTTTTTTGACCATCCAAATTTGTTGAAACGTTCATGTACGTAGGGCGGAGAATTGTCCGTCAATTTTTTGATTGCACAGTTCAATACATATTCCGTACAATTGACCACTAAATGGTAACATCCGAAAAAGTTTTTCAACTTGTTTGAGTCGGGGTCCACGAATCAACAACCTCAACAATCATGTGTCTTTGCAGCGCGAGCACTCCTCTCTCATAGGCTGCCATGAGTGGTGCTGTCAGTGTACGCATCCTTTTCATACGTGCGAAATAAAACACAAAATAATGCTCCCAAAACATTGATGAGTGTTGATAAATCGCATTGTATAATACATTTTATAATATATTTGCAATTTCTCACCCAGTATTTCGGGCGTTTTAATGATAAGCATCTATTTTGCACATTAATGAGGACAGGGACGCAAACTGGATTGCACGCCTTATTCTGCTCACTTAAGGGACACAATCCACTTTGCACACGTTTAGTTGATCAGCTTTGCGCTTGCTATCAAGTTTGCACGTGTTTTAGTACACGCAAACCTTTACTAGCTCGAGCCTGTGAGTTCATGTCAATTAATAACTTAAACACTCAACTATTGATTTGAAGACCATACTTAATCATCAAATTGACAACAAGAAAGAGGAGTTTTTACATATTCACAACTACTATATTAGCTCATACTCTTGTGTACACGATAACCATTTTTAGTATTCCCATCGGACAATAAAACAAGCTCTAAACCAGGGGTGTCAAACTCATTTTATATCGGGGGCCACATGCAGAAAAATATTTTCCCAAGTGGGCCGGACTGGTAAAATCACGGCACGATAACTTAAAGATAAAGACAACTTCAGATTGATTCCTTTGTTTAAAAATAGAACATGCACATACTGAAAATGTACAAATCATAATGTTGTTGTTTTTTTTTCCACTTACATGTAGCGATTAATAGTATCTTATCTTTACTTGTCGTTACTTATACTTTCTGAATAAATTATGTGATAATGTTCATCTGTCAACTCATTGGTGTTAATTTTCGATCTATCAAGATAAAAAAAAAATTGTCAAAATCAAAATACAGGATGTTGTTTATGTAGTTTGCTCATTTTCCTCGGCAGGTGCACTAACATAATTTTTACATATGTAGCATCATCTACAAAGATACAAATAATTGCAATTGCAATATCTAGTGGACACATTTAGAACAGCAGTTTCTTTCAGTCAAAAATGTTGGCTTATTTATATACTGAGCAAACTCATCCCGCGGGCCAGATAAGTCCTGTTCACGGGCTTGATCCGTCACATTTGGAGTCTGAAAACTATAGCTAGCAGCCGTAAAGCTGAGTCCGAGTGACAGCCAAGAGAAAAATGAAGAAAATTTGTCAAGCAATCAGTTTGATAGGTCCATGATCAAACACGCTTGTGTTGATTGGTTTATTTTGTTGATAGAATATGTTGGGTATTTTTTTTCATTTTATTTTTATTGACATCAAGCATCAGACATTTCTATCCATTAAATCATATTCACATACATCATATAGCTGCTGTCTGCCCTAAGTGTCAAAAGTATTTTTGTTTATATACCCATCATACCACCCACCCCCCCCAAAAAAGAAGAAAAAAAACAATCAAACAGAAAAAAACAAAAACAAAGTAGTATCTACAAATACATAAATACATTGATAATGATAATAAACATAAATAAAATAAAATAAATATAAACAGATACATATATCTGTATATACACATACACACATATATATATACATACCCATAGAGGGACTAATCTTTTTTTTACTTTTTTTTTTTTAAACAGTACACTAATTCGAGAGATTTAAATCAGGCTTATGGGGCGTGACATAGTTGACCCAGTTTTCCCAGTATGAAGTAAATCTCTCCAATTTATAATTAATAAAGGCAGTTATCTTCTCCATTTAATATATGTCCATTGTGGTTTCCATCCATTGCTTCAAAGTTGGGCTCTCCTGGTATATCCATTTCCTACTGATGGTCTTTATACAAGCCACCAGTAGGATATTCATTAAGTGTTTATCTTTCTTCAACCAATCCTGAGGTGCAAGTCCAAAAAATAAAGTTTTACTTTCAAGGGGTATTTTTCGTTTGAAAATATCCTGTATAGCTTGGTGTATCTCTTTCCAATAGTCCTTAATGGTGGAGCAGTCCCAGAAAACATGGTAGTGGTTTGTGTTTGAATTCCCACAATTTCTGAATATGTTGCTTTTTACAAAATATTTTTTGTTTTTTCTTAGCGAAACGGGACAAAGTGTGGTCCTTTGTTGCTAAATACAATATGTGTACCTCTGTTTTTAAAGGGAAACTTTATCACAATTTCTGAAGGGTTAAAACCAATAAAAATCAGTTCCCAGTGGCTTATTTTATTTTTTTAAGTTTTTCTCAAAATTTTACTCATCACGCAATATGCCGAAAAACGGCTTTAAAGTCCCTAATTTACACCTTCGCAATATCCACCCATCTGTTGTCCTGTGACGTCACTGCGTGAAGCCACCAAAAAAATCATGGCGGATAGCACAGAAATGTATAGCATAGTAGCTCGGATTCAGACTCGGATTTCAGCGCCATAAGCGATTCAACAGACTACGCATGTATTGAAACGGATGGTTGGAGTATGGAGGCAAGTACCGAAAATAAAATTAAAGAAGAAACAGAAGCTTTTGAGCCATATCACGACAGACAGCAACACGAGAGGAAGCGCGCACGAATTCGGCGATTGCCTTCTAACCAACGATTGGTATGTGTTTGTTTGGCATTTAATGTGGGTGGAGGGAAAGGCTGGATGCAAATACAGCTACAAATGAGGCATAATGATGCAATATGTACATACAGCTAGCCTAAATAGCATGTTAGCATCGATTAGCTTGCAGTCATGCCGTGACCAAATGTGTCTGATTAGCACACTCCACATCAATAACATCAACAAAACTCATCTTTGTGATTTCGTTGACTTTATTGTTGGAAATGCATCTGCTTTGAGTGTCGCAGGATATCTACACATTCTTGCCATCTCTGCCATCTCTGTTGTACCATAGCTGTCGTAGGTACAGTGTGCAGAACAAACGAGGGACTTTCGCATCTTTTGACCACTGATGCAACTTGAATCCGTCCCTGATCGTGTTGTTACACCCTCCAACAACACACCGATGAGGCATGATGTCTCCAAGGTACGGAAAACAGTCGAAAAAACGGAAAATAACAGAGCTGATTTGACTTGGTGTGTGTAATGTGTTTGAGAAAATGGCGGATTGCTTCATGTTGTGACGTAACGGGTGAAAGGTCATTGCTCTGACAGCGAACAATTGAAAGGAGTTTAAATCGCCAAATTCACCCTTTTAGAGTTCGGAATTCGGTTGAAAAAACATATGGTCTTTTTTCTGCAACATCAAGGTATATATTGACGCTTACATAGGTCTGGTGATAATGTTCCCCTTTAAAGGAACAGGTACACTGCAAACTTACTGAGAATTAATTGACCGTCCCTCGCTAATGATCCCATGTTATCCTTTGTCATTAAAATATGTTATGAAAACAGGCAGGTCACATTAAAGTGTGGTGAGGTGCAAAATTAATGCAAGGCAATATTTTCTCATTGTTCCAAAAGGTACAATTTGTTGTAGCAGGTAATTACATCTGCCAGATGCCCTTTTACAATTATCAATTTGTTTGGCCAAAAGTCACAGCCAGGAGAGAAAAGGGTGACTGTTAACTGCTAGATAAGTAAAGTTAATATAAAGGCAAAAAATAAATAAATAAATTAAGCCTAGACTGCAAATTCAATTTGTACATGATTTGGATTTGTTCAATTAATGATGTGTCCATATTTGTAATGTTTCTGAGAAAGTTAAAAGCTATGCATGGAATCATATGTGTGGATGATAACTCTTTTGCTGACACAAGCAAATTTCCTCAAATAATTGTTTTAAAAAAAAAAATGAGTTCAAGCGCCGCGTTGCATCAGCAGTTCAATTAAAAGTCCAATTGAAAATCATTTTCATATTCTTGTAACAAACTTTTAGAAGAGAAATAATGTTGTTGGTAGTATCAGATGGAGGCAGTCAAGATAAATCCACAGCACTAATACTGAATAGAAAGTTTTAATTTGCCAATATGTGTGTTTGGGGTGAAATGAATGTGTTACTCAACTGCATGTTGTGCACGCACACACACGCACGCACGCACACACGCGCGTGCACACACACTTATTCTTGTATTTGTCACATTATTGAGACCTCTGAAAAATGCCTACCTCTTTAGGACCACCCTTTCTAGATTTGTATTTACAACATTAATAAAATATACATTCTTTGCAAATATAAAAAAGCTTGTTGTGAAAAAATTGTTGGAATTTCGCAAGAAAAATAACACAATTTCACCAGAAAAACTTAGCATTTTGGCAGTATTGTGATAAAAGTCAAGTTTTTACTCAACGCAAATCAAAATAAAAAACTGAACATTTGTGCGATATTATGATAAAAGTTGGAATTTTACTCAATAACAGTCACAATTTTTCAAGAAATGCTTAATATTTTGGCAATTGCATTAAAAGAGTCGTGATGTTATGCGACAAAAGTCGCAAATTTGTAAGAAAACATTTTGGCAGTATTATAATAATAATCGGAATTTTACTCAGGAAAATGATGACAAAAGTCATAATTTTACTCCAATAATGTTACTATTTTACAAGAACCAAAAAAAAATTGTCAATATATCCCCTAGAGGGGGGGGGGGGGGGGTTGCCCACATCTGAGGTCCTCTCCAAGGTTTCTCATAGTCAGCATTGTCACTGGCGTCCCACTGGGTGTGAATTCTCCCTGCCCACTGGGTGTGAGTTTTCCTTGCCCTTTTGTGGGTTCTTCCGAGGATGTCGTAGTCGTAATGATTTGTGCAGTCCTTTGAGATATTTGTGATTTGGGGCTATATAAATAAACATTGATTGATTGAATATTGTGATAAAATACAGAATTTTATATTTTGCATTTAAAAGTAATATTTTTACATAAAAAAGTAATATTTTTACATAAAAAAGTAATCATTTTATGAGAAAATATTGCAATATTACAGAAACAGAAATAATATCATAAATAGTTTCAAAATGTATAAGAAAAAAGTCGACACATTGTGAAAAAAAGACATATATATATATATATATATATATATATATATATATATATATATATATATATATATATATATATATATATATATATATATATATATATATATATATGTATGTTTGTAATTGTTTTTTAATTTTCATTATTTACTTCAAGTTATTTGCAGTATGTCCCGATGTACATAATTATACATTTTTTTAAATGAACTTTGGCCATAAGGGGCGCATTTAAATTTCTTCCACACACTTGTTATTACATATGTTGGCCAGAAAGGGGAGCACTTCATATTTTTACACACACTTGTTATTTCATCTGTTGACCACAGGGTGAGCTCTTTTAAAACCGACACAATTTGAAAAATCCCTCCTTTTTGGGACCACCCTAATTTTGATAGATTTCACCACCAGGGGTGTAAATGAGACATTCCCTATTTGATGCAAAGGTTTTTTACATATTGGGATCATGATTCCGGTCCTAACTTTTTCACCTTTCCCCATATGGAAGATACTTTTCGTTGTCGGTCTCTCAAGAAGAATACAAGAACACACACACACACACACACACACACACACACACACTTTGAAAAGTCATCCTGGCATCTATCTTTTAAACCACAAAGAAGATGCTTGTGATGTTTGTGGACCATGGTGTCAAGAAAGAATGCAGCGACAAGTGTTAATATGTGTAAAATCTTGACATGAAAGCAATCCCTTGGGTTTGATTAACAGCATGTGTTGTCACTGATAAATGCAAATGCACTCAAAGCAGATTGGTAATAATGACAGAGTTGCATATTTCATTGCTCTGCTTGTGATTGAGGCATGAACGTATGACGTCCATTCCTTTTTTTATGTATTCAATTCTGCAATGGAATATCTCTTAAACACAGGTCACGGATGGGAGAAATAACATATTCATGTTCATTTCCAATACTCTTTTTTGTAAAAGAAAACTAAATCTAATACCTATTCCAGTTTGATTTTTTTTTTTTTTAGATGTGTTTGATTGGATAGTTTGTTGAGGAAAATTGGTGGTCATGGAGAACATATGAGGAACATTGTTTCTTTCCCTCAAAATGCTTTCACAGCTTAAGCAAATTTAATAAGAATTATTTTGATTGACAGGAGAGTTTTCTCCCACAATGTCTGCTTTTTGCTCTCACATTCCTCATCAGCAGCTGTGCTCCGTTTTCAATGAGATGAAGGCTGAAAGTTCCTGGGCTAAACACACACACACACACACACACACACACACACACACACACACACACACGCACACACACACACACACACACACACACTACCTAACTTACTAATAACCTGAAACAAGGTGAACTTTTATTCTGGCCTGAAGGTGCTACTCATGACACTTTTCAGAAGTGTTATTTTGTGTCAGCGAGAGTTCTGTAAGTGAAGCGTGCATCGACACAGGCAACAGTCACATCAGAGCAATTGATGTTGTTTTGGGGCTCAATCCTTGTTGAAATGAGTGTGACTTTTGCCACTCTGCTCATTTGTCTCAAACTCTTTAATGTGAGCTTCTTTTTTTATTGTAGATGGCATGGTTGAACCCCAACCTTTTTAGAACCAGGGACCGGTTTATTGTAGGCATTATTTTCACGGACAGGCCTTCCACGTTTGGCAGATACATTTAGCAAACAAGGAGAAATGTCGATTAATGCTTTAAAATGTAATATCGGAAATTATCTGTATCAGTTACAAAATTATCGGTATCGATTTAAAAAAAAAAGGAAAATTTATGACTTTTTAAAACGCCACTGTGTACACGGACGTAGGGAGAAGTACAGACCGCCAATAAACCTTAAAGCCACTGCCTTCGCGTGCCGGCCCAGTCACATAATATCTACCCCTTTTCACACACACAACTGAATGCAATGCATACTTGGTCAACAGCCTTACAGGTCACACTGAGGGTGGCCGTATGAACAACTTTAACACTGTTACAAATATGTGCCAGACTGTGAACCCACACCAAACAAGAATGACAAACACATTTCGGGAGAACATCCACACCGTAACACAACATAAACACACCAGAAGAAATACCTAGAACCCCTTGCAGCATTAACTCTTCCGGGACGCTACAATATACAGCCCCGCCCATCACACCTCAACCCCGGCCACCTCAACCTCCTCATGCGCCAGCATGTCCCAAATTCCAAGCTGCTGTTTTGAGGCACTTTGTGACTTCAATAATAAATATGGCAGTGCCATGTTGGCATTTTTTTCCATAACTTGACTTGTATTATTTTGGAAAACTTGTTTAATGCATCCAGCGAGAGGAGCCAGATGAGGTGGCTCGGGGATCTGGTCAGGATGCCACCCGAACGCCTCCCTAGGGATGTGTTTAGGGCACGTCCAACCGGTAGGAGGCCACGGGGAAGACCCAGGACACGTTGGGAAGACTATGTCTCCCGGCTGGCCTGGGAACGCCTCGGGATCCCCCGGGAAGAGCTAGACGAAGTGGCTGGGCAGAGGAAAGTCTGGGCTTCCCTGCTTAGGCTGCTGTCCCCGCGACCTGACCTCGGATAAGCGGAAGATGATGGATGGATGGATGGGCATCCAGCGGGGCATCACAACAAAACTAAGCATAATAATGTGCTAATGCCACGACTGTATATATCAGTATCGGTTGATATCGGTATCGGTAATTAAGAGTTGGACAAAATCGGAATATCGGATATCGGCAAAAAAAAAGCGATTATCGGACATCCCTGCAAACAAGTGCATGAAAAATGAAAACATGAAAAAACTCACCATAAAATTCAATTAGTGGGATTTTTTCCCTGTGCTAAAAATCTCTCCATAGACTTTAGTTTTTTGCAAATTTTTGCGAGTAGTAGGTTTTGTTTTAGCTTTAGTATCGGATGGCTTACAGGTGATACATGACATTCAGGACAAGAGCATGGATTTATAAGAAAGATAGACATACTTGACATTAGTTCCAATAGATTTCTTTGGATTACTATTTCCATTCTAAATATCATGTATTCATGTTTTGTGCAATATTTCATACATATATTTCACACTATTGCTAGCTTTTTTGGTCCAATTTTCCATCCGCAAATACATCCGTTATTGCTAACTACTTATGTAATAGGACTATGTGCAATAATACCAGCACTTGAACTTACAAGGCCAAAGTACATGTGTATTTTTTCAGCACAATTTTGATATGCAACAATTTAGCACTTTTCCATCTGCCTTGTACACATTAAGTCCTATGGTCACTTTGTTCCTGATCTGCCCTGATCTTAGGTCATCAACCTGCTGCGGACTTCAGACTGAACCTAGCTTTTGGCTATGATTTGGCACCTTTACATTCTACATGCCCGATTGTAGCTGAGATAGGCGCCACCGCCCCCCGCAACCCCGAAAGGGAATAAGCGGTAGAAAATGGATGGATGGATGTTTATTAATGATAAATGGGTTGTACTTGTATAGCGCTTTTCTACCTTCAAGGTACTCAAAGCGCTTTGACACTACTTCCACATTTACCCATTCACACACACATTCACACACTGATGGAGGGAGCTGCCTTGCAAGGCGCCAACCAGCACCCATCAGGAGCAAGGGTGAAGTGTCTTGCTCAGGACACAACGGACGTGACGAGGTTGGTACTAGGTGGGAATTGAACCAGGGACGCTCGGGTTGCGCACGGCCACTCTCCCCACTGCGCCACGCCGTCCCAATGTGCATTAATGTGCATTGTTCCGTGTAACAAAGATGTAACATACATCCATCCATCCATTTTTTACCTCTTGTCTCTTTTTTTGGGGTCGCGGGGAGTGCTGAAGCCTATCTCAGCTGAATTCGGGCGGAAGGCGGGGTACACCCTGGACAAGTCGCCACCTCATCGCAGAAAGATGTAACAAATATAGCCAATGGCGACTTCCTATTAGGAGTTTTACAATACATCTATGAACAAGCTTATTGGTGTGTCTGGTGGGACTGGCCAAAGTTAAGTGGGAGAAAATGTGATCGGTTATAAGTGATTTAATTGTGTGGCCCGGTAGCCAATGCGTCACGGACCGGTGCCAGTCCCCGGAGGGGGGTAGAGAACCACTCGTATAGATGATGTCATTGTGTATTTTTGCCTAGTTGGCCATTGGGCATGTGCATTTAAAGGGGAACATTATCACAATTTCAGAAGGGTTAAAACCAATAAAAATCAGTTCCCAGTGGCTTATTTTATTTTTCGAAGTTTTTTTCAAAATTTTACCCATCATGGAATATCCCGAAAAAAGGCTTTAAAGTGCCTGATTTTCGCTATCTTTAAATCCATCGTCCATTTTCCTGTGACGTCATTTAGTGATGCCAACATGGCGGGAAGCACAGCAAGATATAGCGACAGTAGCTCGGATTCAGACTCGGATTTCAGCGGCTTAAGCGATTCAACAGATTACGCATGTATTGAAACGGATGGTTGGAGTATGGAGGCAGATAGCGAAAACGAAATTGAAGAAGAAACTGGAGCTATTGAGCGAATAGCTATTGACGCTATTCGGCCATGTCTACCTTAGAATCGCCGGTAAAATGTGCAGACCAACCGATCGGGACTTTCGCATCTTGTGACACTGGAGCAAATTAAGTCTGTCGATTGGTAAGTGTTTGTTTGGCATTAAATGTGGGTGGAGGGAAATGCTGGATGCAAATATAGCTACAAATGTACAAACAGCTAGCCTATATAGCATGTTAGCATCGATTAGCTGGCAGTCATGCTGCGACCAAATATGTCTGATTAGCACATAAGTCAATAACATCAACAAAACTCACCTTTGTGATTTCGTTTACTTTATCGTTGGAAATGCATCTGCAGGATATCCATACATCTCTGTGCCATGTCTGCCTTAGCATCGCCAGTAAAATGTGCAGACCAAACGATCGGGACTTTCGCATCTTGTGACACCTTAGCAACATACATCCGTCGATTGGTAAGTGGTTGTTTGGCATTAAATGTGGGTGGAGAGAAAGGCTGGATGCAAATATAGCTACAAATGTACATACAGCTAGCCTAAATAGCATGTTAGCATCGATTAGCATGCCGCTCTAATAAATGCACATTCTACGTAAATCAACTTGAACCCGTCCCTGATCGTATTGTTACACCCTCCGACAACACACCGACGAGGTTTGATGTCTCCAAGGTACGAAAAATAGTCAAAAAACCGGAAAATAACAGAGCTGATTTGACTCGATGTTTATAATGTGTTTGAGAAAATGGCGGTTGACTACCTATGTGATGTCACGTTGTGACGTCATCGCTAATAGAAAGGCGTTTAATTCGCCAAAATTCACCTATTTAGAGTTCGCAAATCGGTTAAAAAAACATATGTTTTTTTTCTGCAAAATCAAGGTATATATTGACGCTTACATAGGTCTGGTGATAATGTTCCCCTTTAACCTTCATTATTCATTCATTTTTGATGACTTTATATACTCTGGACCTAGACGTTGAGTCCACGACATATATGGCGAACAATAACACACGCAACCTTTATCACATCCACTGGAGCCCGAATTCTCATTGTCTCTCCTTCGACAAATGGACAAAGTTTTTCGGTAAGTGGCATCACAGCTGACCTGGACATTGGAATGTTCTCTTGCCGTCTGAGAAGTGTTGTATCCAAAATAGCTGCAATCACGCGTTTCCTTCTCTTAAAGTATTCATGTGTGATTTCCACAAGCGTCTGTCCATCTTTCCAGTGGTTAGCTCCCGTTGTTATGAAGCTGGCTGTGGCGCGATCTTTCTGAGGTCCCTTCCTGTGCTGGTCGCGGTCTTTCTGACTTCACTTCCTCTCCGAACTCAGTTTGTAATCGTTTAATAAGTCCATACAAAGCTAAGAGCCGGAGATTCAAAAAATACACACAGCATTTACCTGTGTAAAACAATTATCTAATGGAGTGGGACCTTTGAGCTATAGCTCCTAGGCTCTAGAACAATTTGCACTGTCCCTTCGTGATCTAGACTGTGCTGAAACCTTTGAAAACTTCTGTCTTTAGGAAAAATTTTAGTTAATGCACCTTTTAACTATCATATTAATCCACTTTGTATCCTTTTTATGATGTTGCCCCTGTTGTTTTACATTGAATTGTTGTTTTACTTTACCTACGTATGTTTTTACAGCGCTTTGTGATTTTATCTGTGAAAAGCGCTTTATAAATAAAATTTACTTACTTAAATGATGGTTTAGTGTGGCTGAAACAGGGCTTAGGTTAAATAGTGTTTTGTTTAAAAAGTTATCCAGCTTAATGTAGACATGTGGGCTGTAATGGGTTGTATTGCATGTGTTGTTAGCTGGCTTGTTGTGAAGTGTTTGTGATTCCAAAGATCCAGAGGACTTCAGGCAGGGTGCAGGTAAGATGATTCTTTACTTCCATACACAAGAAAACATAACATAAACTGGATGCTAGTTTAGCGTTGCAGAAGACAGCAGAGTGAAAAATGTACATAGTGTGAAACAAACAATAAAACCAACCAACAAACAATGCGAACAATGGACCAGCAATTAAAACAGGGTAAACACTAATCAAAACACTGATAAACAAAAAAGCAGATGGGGCTAATCAGCCACCTAGCAACAATAAATCGTAACCAAAGGAGGAAAGGAGCATTGAAAAACATAACAGGCCACTAAACTAAGGAGACAAACAAGGGTGCTGAAACAGAAATAAACAACAACTAAGGAAATAGCAAATCAAACAAAACATGACCTGGGCAGCGGATCATGACAGCATGCTTTTCCAACATAGAGACCAGGGCACAAATCCAATAACTTTTGTTACTGTTCCATTGAAGTAGTATTTACATTATTAACATAATAATATTCATATTATGTTTTTATTATTTTACATTACAAACAATATATGTAATATGTGTAAAGATACTGGTACAGTTAAGAAAAAATATGGCGCAAATAATTGAGGATCACTTATTGAGAGGGGTCTAAGTAATTGCTCATTGCAATGATACTGCCCATCTTGTATTTCTTCTTATTCTCTGGCAGACCAGGCGGGTATGGCGTTTGTGGAAGGATCACTACCGCAGGTTTTGTCCACCCACAGCCATAATACTTTACGACGCACTTATGTTTTTGATGTGATCTACTTTTTTGTTGGTGTGCAATGCGGGTGATATCAATGCATAGTGCAATCGTTACTACGTATAATATATTTTCAATTATTTATTACCCATTTTTAGTCTATTCAATACATTTTACCTTTGTTACTTTATGTAAAAACATGAATTGTAGCTGCATCATTTCTCCATTGTGGGAAAAGTATATCCTATCATCACTTACGGTATTGAGTAGTAAAGACAAGACAGTCCCATTATGATGTGTGAGGGTGAGGGCAATTGGGTAGCGCCAAATCTACTTGTGGTAGTTCAAATGTAATTGTGGCAGGCCACCATAGATAAATTAATTATGAGGAAACACTGGATTCACACTAATTTTCTTTGTCACTGATAACACAAAGTGATAATGTGGATGTTTGTCCAGATTACTTAAATAAACTGCAACAAAAAACAGTTAACAGTGCAATAACAGTGCAATACATTTTCATAACATGGTCACTACTGCCTAGTTTCTATTTTTCACTGTTATATTTGTATTCTTATTGTTGCTTTTTATTTTTATTGTTATTGCAATATTTTAAATGTTATTTCCTTTTTTACCTCCATTATTTACTTTTTACTTACTTTTTTAATTTGAACTCAATTCTGTACACTGCTGCTGGAATATTAGTTTTCCTGAGGGAACTCTCCTGAAGGAATCAGTAAAGTACTATCCATCTATCTATCTATCTATCTATCCATCTATCTATCTATCTATCTATCTATCTATCTATCTATCTATCTATCTATCTATCTATCTATCTATCTATCTATCTATCTATCTATCTATCTATCTATCTATCTGACTATCTATCTATCTATATTGCTTATCGTGAGAGCCGATGTCCTCTGCAGTAGTAGAAGACCTATTAAAATAATAGAGGCCTATTTTGCATAATAGGCCCAATTGTAGCTAAAATGTGTAAGTCAAACAACAAAATAAACCAAAAAAAACAGCAGATGATGCTCGTTGTAAAGGAAGATTTTTTTAATGCGCAGAATCAATCCTTCAATTTTTCTGCATGCAGTGTTTAAACACCCTGCATTTAGGTGTCACTGCTGCATCCTATGTTTTTATTTTGTTGTTCCTAACAGTAAAACAAATCAAAGAGAACATTATAAAAAAATAGTACCATTATAAGAAAATTAACAAGAAATTGAAAGCGAAATCCTTATTTCATTCCACGGTACTGCGCTCAATGGATTTACGGTGTTCACTTTTCCCAGCGCTCTGTGACTCAGGCACAGTGGAGGTCTGCGCAGGTGGCACGGCTGCAGAACCCGCCGGGGTTTCCAGCCCCCCATCACCCCCCACGAGTCTCCACAGGTGCTTATTAGCACATATGAGCTGCCACATGTTTCCAGCTCAGCCACCGCCTGAGGGAACAGTCTTGGCCCATAATCTTCACAGCCTGACCGGGGTCTTGGTCCCGCTAACAGGGGCACATGGCAGAGCGTTTATGCTCCCCAGCCCAAGGTAACACCCCGTGATTCCTTTACCTCTCGCTGATAGGTCGGACCTTTCTAAAGCGTCCTCGGCTCTGTTTCCGTAAGGTGAGCGTGGCACGTTGTACGGCTGCAAAAATCATTACAGTTGTTGTCGATTATCTGCTAACAGATATCAAACAGCTTGGTTGAAATGTTTTGCACCTGGGCAGCGTGACATAAACTCAATGTCAGTCTTAACACGCCCACCCCCAACTCTGATTTATGTGAATGGTTCCGCTGTTTGTATGCAAAGAGGTCAGAGTAGATGGATGCTGGATGGGACCTGTCTGTGTTTGAAGTGGGCATATGGTCGTCACATTTGCATTTAATGCCCTTCAGATTACTTGTTTTAACTCGTGCTAAACACCTCACTCGGTTGGGGCTAATTTGATGAGGTCATGGTGTGACCCTGTGACCCCCATACCCGCCTCCACCTTCTTCAGTCCGTGTTCTATAAGTGAAACCAGCTGAGTCACAGACCCAGAGAAGGAAAGGCTGCCGTGGTCGGATTCACCCCACCAGGCACTGCCCTGAACAGCCGGTTAGTGTGAAAGCTTCATCTAGTCAATACACTGTCGGGCAAAGCATATTTTGAAAAACATAATCAACACTGCAAGGAAAAAACATCAAATGACATTTCATTGTTGCACATCAAATTGTAAGTTGTTTACAAGTCAATGTAATATATATATATATATATATATATATATATATATATATATATATATATATATATATATATATATATATATATACATACACACATATATATATCTATACATGTATATATATATATATATATATATATATATATATATATATATATATATATATAAATATGTGTGTGTGTGTGTGTATATGGGGTAGAGCGAACTATATCCTAGGTCAGGAAAAAACACAGTAGTGTTTTTTGTTTTGCCTATTTGATTTAGTTTTTTCTTGGTTACAACATATTTGTTTTGAAATTATGTCAGATTGAAAATATAGTATGTATAAAATAAAAAAATGTAAATAATAATAAATACATAAAAAATAAATATATATATATATATATATATATATATATATACATATACATATATGTATATATATAAACAAATCAAATCTTTTTCCTAAAAACCAAACAAACAATGTGTATATATATATATTCGAGGTTTTTGTGGTTTATCCGTTATACAGTGCTCAATACCGGGGTAGAGCGAAATATATGTTAGGTCAGGAAAAAACACAGGAGTGTTTTTTGTTTTGATTATTTTATTTTATTTTCTCTTGGTTACATCATGTATGTTTTGAAATTATTTTGGATTTAAAATGTATTTTAAAAAGTGATCCGATTTTATTTGTATGTTTATATATATGTAAACAAATCTAATATATATATATATATATATACATATATATATATGTTAGGGCTGCAAATCTTTGGGTGTCCCACGATTCGATTCAATATTGATTCTTGGGGTCGAAATTCGATAATATATCGATTTTTTTCAATTCAATGCAATTCTCGATTCAAAAACGATATTTTTCCGATTCAAAATAATTCT